>NW_021828671.1:0-8012 GCF_006345805.1 Octopus sinensis
ATTTAATTATCAGTATATTAAATGTTTTGTTTTCTTTCAGATTCCCCACCACGGATGAGATGCCAATACGAAAAATGAAGACACGTGCAGTCATTGTTGATTATGGGCGGAAAACAGACATTTCGAATTTGCCAACTTTCTAAATTTTGCAAAATCTTTTCTACATAACGTTCGAATGTAACTGGAAGCCTCTGGCGGGATAATTTCATCGGTATCAAAGAGGAAAATACATTCGGAATGTTCAGACACTATAATGACTGGATCCTGCAATTAATCCAATGGATTCAAAAATATTATCGATGACGATCCTGGAAAATCAATGAGAGCCATCACCAAAGAAAGTTAGGTATCGGAGAGGTCTGTCAGAACTGTGGTGCACGAGGACATACGATATAAGTCGTATCTGTTAATGAGAAGCCAAGCTGGCAGAAACGGTAGCACACCGGGCGAAATGCGTAGCCGTATTTCGTCTGCAGTTACGTTCTGGGTTCAAATTCCGCCGAGTTTGACTTTGCCTTTCATCCTTTCGAGGTCGATAAATTAAGTACTAGTTACGCACTGGGGCCGATGGAATCGACTCAATCGCTTTGTCTGTCCTTGTTTGTCCCCTCTGTGTTTAGCCCCTTGTGGGTAGTAAAGAAATATATTAATGAGAAGCCAATTCATGTCTGCAAATTCGGAAAGCCGTTTCATTCGTACCAATGGTTACGTTACTGACTTGGCGTACCTTGGTTCTTCTCGAATGAGAAAAAGAAACCTCGAAAGTCTGACAGGAGAAATGATAGATACTTATTCTTTAATTCTTCTTTATTCTTATGTTCGTTTCAGTCATTTTGGCCGGCGGCCGTGTTGGAGCACCGCCTTTAGTCGAGCAAATCGACCCCAGGACTTATTCTTTGTAAGCCTAGTAATTATTCTATCGGTCTCTTTTTGCCGAACGGTCTCTTTTGCCATACCAGCATCGGTTGTCAGGCGATAGTGGGGGACAAACACAGACACAAAAAGATACACACAAACACACACACACACACACACACACACACACACATAATTAGAAATAGTACATTTCTAAGTCTCTCAGAGATTTATACAGTAGCAGCACGATAAAGTGTCGGTTCGTTGCCAACTTAATGTGAGAGTTCCAGGAAAGGGAAGAATGGTACTGCTATTTAGCTTCAAGAAACACCTTTTCCAGTTGGCAATGTGACACAAGCTTTCTGTGTCCTTAAGTTTTCAAACAGAGAAGATAAGTACACACTACGCTTGTGTCACATAGCCAACTGAAAACGGTGTTTCCCGGGGCTAAATAGCAGTAGCATTCTTCCCTTTACTGGGACTGCCACATTAAGTTAGTAACAAATCATCACTTTATATATATATACGGCGGGCTTCCTTCAATTTACCTATGCCAAATCCACTCACAAGGCTTTGATCGGCCCGAGGCTATATTAGGAGACACCTGCCCAAGGTGGCATGCATTGGAATTGAGCCTGGAACCATGTGGTTGGTAAGCAAGCTACTTTCCAGGCAGCCACTCCTTATATGCATACACATCTAACGTGTGTCTGTGTTTGTCTCCCACCATCGCTTGACAACTGACATTGGTGTTGTTACGTCGCCGTATCTTAGCAGTTCTGCAAAAAAGGCCGTTAGACTAAATACTAGGCTTACAGAAAATAAGTCCTGGAGTCGATTTGTTCGACTAAAGGCGTGGCTCCAGCATCGCCGCAGCCAAAATGACTGAAACAAGCCAAAGAATAAAAGAATAGGCATACATCCCCACTCTTATATACTATACAGTTGAGTGTTGGTATATTCGGGTATTTCATTCACATATTAAAAAAACTGCTTGCTTTCTAATCCTTTAGCGACACACAGACGCACCATCTGCCGGACTTATACACCGTCACACATGAATAACACACGATCATGCAGAATCCTTTAACATAACACAGGTCATGCACGTACGCCAATATGTATGCATAATACATTATGGTAATGAAAAATTCATGGATACTTCTGCGCATATATATATATATATATATATATATAGATAGATATTATAGATATAAATAGATAGATAGATAGATAGATAGATAGATAGATAGAGAGATAGCTAGATATAGATATAGATAGATAGATAGATATGTATATAATATATATATATGTACATATATATATAGATATATTTAAAAAAAAATATATATATATACATGTATATATATATATATATATTATATATATATATATATATATATATATTATATATTATATATTATTTGTTATTTATTTTTAAATTATGTATATAATATATATTATGTATATATATATATATATATGTATATATATATATATATATATATGTATATATATATAGTTATCCGTAATAATGAAGGGTGTGAAATTAATTAATTTGGAATAATTATCAATTACACCAAGTAGTCTTGAGGCATGTAAAAGCCTCATTCGAGGAAAATTTAAGTAATACTAAGCAATAAAGGGTTTAGCAACGAATTGCCTTACCACATACCGAATTTAGAAATAGCAGTCAAAGAGTTATAGCTATTTCTTCTACTAAAAAGGGAGATCTCAGTAAAAACAGCAATTGGAAGGCAGACACAAACAGGTAAGATATATATATATATATATCTATATACACGCAAAAGTATCTATGAATTACATATGTATATACAAATATATATGTGTATGTGTGTGTGTGTATTGAAGCATACGCAATTGACACACAAATATACATGCCTACATGTATGTATATATGTATGTATGTATATATACATATACACACACGTACATATCTATATACGCACACAAACACACATATATGCACGCACACATACACACGCGCACACGCACAATATACATACGTGTATATCTACTTATTATCTGTGTCTGTGTGTATGTTGGTGTCTATATATATATATATATATATATATATACTATATATATATATGTATGTATGTATGTATGTACGTATGTATGTATGTATTCATAAGATCAGAAATACATGAACGCTTGTTCTGTAAACTCCATAAGTGTATGCGTGCGTGGGTGTGTGTGTATGTGTTTATTTGTGTATACACACGCAGACACACGCATATATGTATATATCTTACTTTATTGTATGAATATGTCGCGTTCTCTAAAACCTAATGGACATGGCTGCCAGAAGTCGACTGAAGACACGGAATAGTTTTGGCCGTGTTTTTGTTGTGTGTTTCAACATAACTTTGTTGTTGTGCGACCTCTTGTGAGACCATATTTCTGTGTATGTGTGCGTGCTAAATGCATTCATATTTTTGTGTATGTGTGTGTGTGTGTGTGTGTGTTTGTGTGTGTGTACGTGCTTTGTACTGTTACTCTGTGTATATAGCATTTATATGAACGCTGAAGAAGTCCCCTTCATAAGCGAGGGCGAACGGATTTTGATACGTCGCTAGTCTGCAGTGTGTAGTCTATGTTTCGTCTGTATTTATGTATATGCGTGTGCGTATGAGACACGTGTGTGCGTGTGCGTTCGTGTGTTTGCGCGTATGCGTTTGTGTGTATGTGTGTATGTGTGTGTGTGTGAATAGTCTCTGTGTGTCTGTATAACGTGATGTGGAGTGGGGAGGGAAGGGGGGGTTAAAATCCATTTATCATAAGCTAAAACCGAAATCCGTCATCAAAAGACAGTTTTTGAAAGCTTTTGTTTCGAAAATGAAAATCTTTTGTTGCAAAGAATAGAAATAGAAGAGAACCAACAGGAAGCAAAACAGAAGGCGAGTTCTGCAGTATTTCTTGGAGAGATGGTTCGCTACTTTGACCGACATAATCGCAATTATTATTATTATTATTATTATTATCATTATTATTATTATTATTATTATTATTATTATTATTATTATTATTATTATTACCACTACTACTACTATTATTATTATTATTATTATTATTATTATCATTATTATTATTATTATTATCATTATTATTATTATTATTATTATTATTATCATTATTATTATTATTAATATTATTATTATTATTATTATTATTATTATTATTATTATTATTAGTAGTAGTAGTAGTAGTAGTAGTAGTAGTTCTGGAATCGAAGGGAACGAAAAGCAAAACGTCTAGCTCTCACTTGGACGGTTGAAGTGAAATTTTGCTCTGTAAGTGCAGTTAACTTAAAACCAAGATCAGACTGGGGGTTTTTTTTTGTTGTTGTTGTTGTTGTTGCTGCTGCTGTTGTTGTTGTTGTTGTTGTTGTTGTTGTTGTAGGTGGTGGTGGTGGTGGTGCCGGCGCTACTGCTGCTGCTGCTGCTGCTGCTGGTGGATGGGATGAAGAATGGAATAAAAATTGGAACGGAGCAGCTTACGTTCGTCGGGGGGTTTTTGTTGCAAGACTAGAAAATGTTGCTTAGATGGAGTTGAAGCTGATGTTCTTGTTTTTACTGTTGCGGTCGTTGTCGTCGTTGGAGGAGAATTTTCCTTTCAAAAGAAAGAAAAAAAATTTTTTACATATTATGAAAGAATAGCGAAGTCTGGAAGTTATACAGAGAAAAATATTGTCATTATTGCTATTAACTCCTCATCATGATATCCAATATCCTCGTTAAGATACGTGTGTCCGTGTATATATATTATATATATATATTATATATATAGATATATATATATATATACATATATACATACATACACACATATATATATACTAATATATATATATATATATATATTATATATATATATATATATATATATATATATATGTATATATACTAACGTATCTATATGCATAAATTTACAGATACATATAGTGTCAGGCGTGCAGATAACATGACTTGATTGGATATATATATAAATATATTTATATTTACATATACATATATGTATAAGCGTATATATATTTATATATAGATACAGACAAATGAACTTGCATTGAGCTTTAAAAAGTATAGAATAATAAAGAAAGAAAGAATAGCTTTTTAACTCGCCTGCTGTTTCTGGAAAATCGAAATTACGTAATAATCGCAATGTTCATCTCTATCTCTCACCCGTTGGCTGAACCCCCCCCCCATATATATATATATATAGAGAGAGAGAGAGAGAGTGAGAGAGAGAGTGAGAGAGAGATAGCGAGAGAGAGAGACAAACACACATATATATATTTACAGAAGACAAGTTAAGAGAAGTGGAGAGAGAAAGAGTACATTACGTACTCAAAAATATACGTATCTGTAGAAACGAAATAAAAGAGTGCCTAAATCGCAATCTATTCTACTCTAGGCACAAGGCCCACAATTTGGGGGGAGGGGGCCCAGTCGATGACATCGACCTCAGTATGTAACTGGTACTTAATTTATCGGCGCCGCGAAAAGATGAAAAGCAAAGTCGGCCATTGCGGAATTTGAACTTGGAACGTAAAGACAGACGAAATACCTATTTCTTTACTACCCACAAGGGGCTAAACACAGAGAGGACAAACAAGGACAGACAAACGGATTAAGTCGATTATATCAACCCCAGTGCGTAACTGGTACTTATTTAATCGACCCTGAAAGGATGAAAGGCAAAGTCGACCTTAGAACGTAGCGGCAGACGAAATACCACAAAGTATTTCGCCCGGCGCGCTAACGTTTCTGCCAGCTCGCTGCCCTTAACCGTTACTATCATCACCATCACCATCACCACTATTAGGTTAGACAAACAAGTCATACTCGGCTTCCTTCACGGTCTCAAAACAACCCTGAAACTTGGTGCATGCTCCCCTCCCTGTGTAGCTGGGACGATGTTCCAACATATTCTTGATTTTGGCCACTAGTTCGGCCTCGGTGTTTCAGGTAAATAGTTTAGTGTCTTTCTCAACCGAACGCCACAAACAATAATCTCAATGATTACAATCGAGGGATTTAAGGTTAGTAAAGTCGTGGAAATGCTTCGACAACCATTTCTGACACCTTCAGGACGTATGGCAAAGAGCTCAATCCTGCTGTTACACATATGGCCTTCCGGCAACAACCCTCTCCAACTGGGGTTTGACTGGAGTCTCTAGTAACTTCATATAGCCGTCTGAATTCAGCCTAATGACCTCTTCAATGATGTTGGGCTGCACATGGCGTCAACCTCACAGGAGTCATACACAAAGACCATAGCAGTTAGGTAGATCTTGGTTTTCATAATACTTAGGATATCACATTGATTAAAGGAAAACCGCTTGCTGTTGAGGCTGCTGCTGTTGAGCGAACGGTCTTCGTCCCAGAGCTCGCAAGATGGGAGAAATCCGAAACGTGGTCCTTTGCTATTCGTAAGACCCGCAGAAGAGAAAGCAGGTCAACCCCCGACACCGAGATCATCGACGAATGGATGAATGCGCATCCAGGCTCAGCGGTTACGTAGGAAGTCGGGGACAAGAAACAGGAAGAAAGAGTGAGAGAAAGTTGGGGGCGAAAGAGTACAACAGAGGTCTCCACCACCCCCTGTCGGAGCCTCGTGGAGCTTTTAGGTGCTTTCGCTTGATAAAGACACACAACGCCCGGTCTGGGAATCGAAACCGCGATTCTCCGACCGCGAGTCCGCTGCCCTAACCACTGGGCTATTGCCTCTCCACTGCTGTTGAGGCTGTAGTTCGGCTGATTTGTCATTCTGGGGTAACTTCATAGTGGAGCCCCCAACACCCATCTTTCTCGTCAGCTCCCAGATTCCCTTGATCGAATTTTCCATCACTTGGTCCTGCATTAGTTGGATGAACACTGGCGTGCGAACGCAGACAAGAACACCTCATTTATGTAACCATGGACAGTGTTTTTAAACGGACCGCTATAACGGTATGTCTGGTGTAAGTATATCATCTATTTACAGGAATATTCGTGGAAAATACGATCTGAAATTCTGCTATCTTCTTGAAAGGTTCTGCTGATATACCGAGATATCGAAAACTCTTTATTTATAATGGAACTTCCTACGCGCTTGAAAATTTGATTAAGTCAGTTGAAATGAATGTAGGAAATGGAGAAGAGATTTCTTTTTTTCTTTTTCATTTTTCACCTTCATGCTTGTAAGCACAACTAGTATCAGTTAGATTTGTGTTTTCTGTGGCTTATTAATTGTCATCTAATTCTTTCCTTGTTTATAAGCAGAACCTGCCATTTAGTATCAACAAAATATCTGTTTTATATCTGTCTGCCTCTGGGCGTGCAGACGCACGTGGTAAATATTATACAACCACTATGAAACCATTTTGTGGCCAGCTGCTAGAAAGTGACGAACAAAATGACTACGAAGTACCTTTAGCAGAGAAACTAGCCTATAATTCGTTATTCATTTCATTTATGCACCCTTATCAAGCCTAGCTAGGCTCGTGGGCCCGGTTTCCCAGGTTCTATCGCGTATGTGTCCCCCCCGCCCGCTCCAGCTGGACGGGACGCCAGTCCATCCCAGCGTTACTCAATAAACAGGAAGAAAGAGTGAGAGAAAGTTCGGGCGAAACAGTACAACAGGGGTCGCCACCATCTCCTGCCGAAGCCTTGTGGAGCTTTAGGTGTTTTCGCTCAATAAAACATACAACGCCCGGTCTTGGAATCGAAACCTCGTTCCTCCAACCACGAGTCCGCTGCCCTAACCACTGGACCATTGCGCCGCCACATAATTCATTATAATTTCTAAAAAAAAAAAACTTTCTTTTTCTTCAATGCATTTTCTTTTCCTTTTCCGTTTTCGATTCATTCTTCGTCTTGACCGATCACCGCAAACCACGGTTTGTTTTGTTTGTCTTGTAATATGTAAATGTAACCATTTAACACGCCTAACTCGATACAGGTATAAATTATCGTTAACTCAAGTTTCCGCAATAAATAATTTTTTATGGGTGATTCCAAAAGCATTGAGCTTCGATTTTGCGTTTATAGCACTTCATTTATCAATGATTGCATACAGTATTATTGCATAATAGTATAGAAATCCTCTTCAGATTGATTTTCGATGAAACAATTGTAATCAATGAAATAAATGGT
>NW_021828672.1:0-7983 GCF_006345805.1 Octopus sinensis
GGTATGCCAGGTTCAAAAAAGGGAATTTTGACCTCAAAGATGCACCTCGTCCTGACCAGCCAGTTGAGTCCGATGGAGAGTGATTAAACCAACTTTTGCACCAAAATTCTCGTCAAGTGACAAGGGAACTGGCAGAGAAAATGGAATGCTCCCATACTTCTATAGAGAAACATTTTCACTCGATGGGAAAGGTTCAGAAATATGGAGCATGGGTTCCGCATGCTTTAAGTGACAACAACAAAAATCAACGAGCCACAATCTCCGCTGGTTTGCTTGTTCGTCACCACTCAACTCATAGGCACAAGCAACGATTTCTTTACCGAATCGTTAGTGGCGACGAAAAATGGTGCCTGTAAATTAATATGAAGCAGCGTAAGGAATGGCTTAGCCCCGGTAAACAAGCGACACGGCGCGTGAAACAAGATCCTCATCCGCGTAAAACGATGCTGTACGTATGGTGGGACTGGGAAGGGATTATCCATTATTAATTGCTTGAACGGAACCAAACGGTCGACGTCGAACTCTATGTTCAACGGATAGAACAACTCAACACGGCTGTTCAAGAGAAAAGACCTAATCGGCAGCATGGAGTTCTTCTGCTGCACGACAACGCTCGCCCTCATATCGCCAATATGACCAAGGAAGCCATTCAAACGCATGGCTGGGAAGCGCTGCCACACCTGCCGTACTCACCTGATTTGGCACCAACGGATTTCCACCTCTTTCGATCTCTTTCAAATGCTATGCGCGGAGTGTGTGTGTGTGTGTGTGTGTGTGTGTGTGTGTGTGTGTTTACGTGTGTGTGTGTGTTGTGTGTGTGTGTGTGTACGTGTGTGTATGTATGTGTGTGTGTGTGTATGCATTATTTTATTAAAAACCGACGAGTTGCACAAAACGGAGAGGGACCATCTGTATATTTTGCTTCTTTCAGCCATTAGGCTGCGGCCATGCTGGGGCATCACCCTGAGCAACTTTTAGCTGAATGGATCAAGCCCAGGACTTACTTTTCATAAGCCTGGTACTTATTCTATCAATTTTTTTGCTGAACTGCTATTTTACGCGGATGTAAACGCACCAACACTGGTTGTCACGCGGTGGATGGGTGGGGGACAAACAGACACAAAAGACACTGACACGCACACATACATACATACATACATACATACATACATACATACATACATACATACAGGCGCAGGAGTGGCTGTGTGGTAAGTAGCTTGCTAACCAACCACATGGTTCCGGGTTCAGTCCCACTGCGTGGCATCTTGGGCAAGTGTCTTCTGCTATAGCCCAGGGCCGACCAATGCCTTGTGAGTGGATTTGGTAGACGGAAACTGAAAGAAGCCTGTCGTATATATGTATATATATATATATATATATATATATATAGATATATATATATATATATGTGTGTGTGTTTGTGTGTCTGTGTTTGTCCCCCTAGCATTACTTGACAACCGATGCTGGTTGTGTTTACGTCCCCGTCACCTGGCGGTTCGGCAAAGAGACCGATAGAATAAGAACTGGGCTTACAAAGAATAAGTTCCGGGTCGATGTGCTCGACTAAAGGCGCTGCTCTAGCATGGCCGCAGTCAAATGACTGAAACAAGTAAAAGAATAAAGAGTATACATACATACATACATACATACATAAATACATACATACATACATACATATATACATGCATACACCACACACACACACACATATATATATATATGTATATATATATATATATAATATAAGATATATATATATATATATATACGACAGGTTTCTTTCAGTCCGTCTACCAATCTACTCACAAGGCTTTGGTTGGGCTGAAGTTATAGTAGAAGAAACTTGCCCAAGGTGCCACGCAGTACGACTGAACCATGTGGTGGCAAAGCAATGCTTAATAATTCCGATGTAATCGCCTGAAATCTCGTAATTGGTGTAGATATAAAGGGGATATTGGAGCCTGGCAAATATTAAGCATTAAGACCCGTAAAGAACGGCTGCAAAATTTTTACCCAGCTTGACTCGGCGCCATGACGGTCGAACTATGAAAGCAATTTTGTTAAGATTTTCACTTCGCGTTTCTTGGAAAGTATCGTCCTCAGTACCTCAATGACATGGTACTGAGGATGGTATCCGGTAACATTTTCATCACCTTGGATGGGTTATGAAAGAAATCTGTGAAATACCCTGCGCTCATCTCTTCAAAATTCCGTCAACGTGAATGTTTAAATCAAAGACGAGTAATATATGATTGGTGAGAGGCAAACGTCTGTTTTAACAAACTATTGCTTTTGTGTCTTCCTTTAACGGCTTAGCGGGAGCTAATGAATATTATTGGACGATGCCCGGCTGTCACGTGTTCTTTTAAAGTCCTCTCTTTTCTCTGCGACTCCGATTTATGATGCTTCAGTAATTCTTCTGCTGCAAAACGTCCCTTTTCACATAAATTGCAATTAATACGTTGCAATTAATAAATTACAATTAATGTGATTTACGCTTGGATGTCAGAAGGATTAAATTTATCGGAAGGATCTTCAATGAGTCACTCCTTACGTTTGCGGGTCTGGAAGCTCAAAGTATCAACAGCGATCAGCCTATAAACGGGTTTTCCTTTTCATTCATTCTTTCTCCATTTGTTGTTGTTCTTGTTGTTATTTTTCTAATTGTTGTTGTTGTTGTGTGAAAGGCAGAGAGTTGGCTGAATCGTTAGCACGCCGGGCGAAACTCTTAGCAGTATTTCGTCTGCCGCAACGTTCAGAGTTCAAATTCCGCCGTGGTCGACTTGCCTTTCATCTTTTCGAGATCGATTAAATAAGTACCAGTTAAGCACTGGGGTCAATGAAATCGACCAGACCCCTCCCTCAAATTTCAGGCCTTGTGCCTATAGTAGAAGGGTTATTATTATTATTATTATTTTATTATTATTATTATTATTCATTATTATTATTATCATTATCATTATTATTATATTATTATTATATTATCATTATCATATCATTATTATTATTATTATTATCATTATTATTATTGAGTGAGAGAGTAGTTCATGCCATCAAAGTGACACTGGGGTAAAATATACGAAGCCCAATATACCCATCATGACTACCCGTCTGATAAAGGTACACCAGGCACATGCATCACAACCATATGTGCGCGACATGGTGATCTCATATCAAGATAAACAGCACATGACCTTGCAGGTGGGGCCCAGTTAGAATTTTCTTCAGGTCGAGTAACCCATTCCACTCAAAGGTCCCTGAATAAGGGTTGTTTAAGGATGTTGAACGAAACACCCATGTTTCCAGAGGTGAACTATTCAAACCCCAAAGAATCCCTCTCAACACATGGCTATGATGCTCCCCCACTACTTCTGCTCGTGATCAGAAGCACATATCGTCAGCCCCACTAAGGGACATGCTCAACTGGTTAAGGTCAAACAACTGACAAGCAAAACTCTGTGGTATTGAGCAGAATATTTGCTGTAGCCCATCTTTTATACCAAGACAAAACAATGTACATGATAACACTTCCAATCAGTTAAGATCAGAAGCCATGGAGAGCCACTGCCTGGTACTGCATCAGGGCATTTTTTTTTTATTTATTATATTATTATTATTATTTTATTATTATTAATTATATATTATTATATTATTATTATTATTATTATCATCATCATTATTTATTATTATTATTATTATCATTATTATTATATTATTATTATTATTATTATTATTATGATTATTATTATTATTATCATTATCATCATTATTTATTATTATTATTATTATTATTTATTATTATTATTATTTTTATTATTATTCATACTCATTATTATTATAGTATTATATTATTATTATTATTATTATTATTATTATTATTATTATTATTATTTTTTTTATCGTATTTATTATCAATATTATTTTATTATATTATTATATTATTATTTTTATTATTATTATTATTATCATTATTATTATTATTTATTATTATTATTATTATTATTATTATCATCATCATTATTATTATTATTATTATTATTTTTATATTATTATTATTATTATTATTATTATTTATTATTATTATTTTTATTATTATTATTATTATATTTTATTATTATTTTATTATTATTATATCATCATCTTATCATTTTTATTATTATTAATTTTTTATTATTATTATTATATTATTATTCATTATTATTATTATTTTATTATATATCACATTATTTTTTTATTATTATTATTATGATATTATATTATTATATTATTATCATTATTATTATCATTATATTATATTATTATTATTCTTATTATTATTATTATTATCATTATTATATATATTATTATATTATTATTTATGTATTGTTGTTGTTGTGTGTTGTGTTTGTAAATGGTGTTGTAAATGTATTTGGAAGTTGTTGTATTTTTTGCACCTACCCATGTACACCTGCCTCCTTCCTACCCGCTCAAATTTCCTTCTTGTTCTTCCAATTTATTTATCATTGCTGCTGTTGTTGTTGTTGTTGCTGTTGTCTTTGTTGTTTCTGCTGTTGATGTCGCTGCTTTTGCCGTTTATGTTTTATTGCCGCTTCAATAAAGGCGAATCGCATTTGTTAAACTCTCTTAAAATCGATAGGAGCAGATCGATGAATGAATAAATAACGAAATATTAGTAATAACAACAACAACATGAACAACAACAACATACAACAGCAGCAGCAACAACAATAATGATGATGACGAGGATAATGATGGATTATTATTATTATCATCATCATTATTTATTATTATTATTATTATTATTATGAATATTATTATTATTATTATTATAATTATTATTATTATTATTATTATTGAGTGAGAGAGCAGTTCATGCCATCAAAGTGACACTGGGGTAAAAATACGAAGCCCAATATACCCATCATGACTACCCGTCTGCTAAAGGTACACCAGGCACATGCATCACAACCATATGTGCGCGACATGGTGTTTCTCATATCAAGATAAACAGGACATGACCTTGCAGGTGGGCCTAGTTAGATTTTCTTCAGGTTGAGTAGCCATCCCGCTCAAACGGTCCCTGAATAAGGGTTGTTTAAGGATGTTGAAAGAACCACCCATGTTTCCAGAGGTGAACTATTCAAACCCCAAAGAATCCCTCTCAACACATGGCTATGATGCTCCCCCACTACTTCTGCTCGTGATCAGAGATGCACATATCGTCAGCCACTAAGGGACATGCTCAACTGGTTAAGGTCAAACAACTGACAAGCAAATCTGTGGTATTGAGCAGAATATTTGCTGTAGCCCATCTTTTATACCAAGACAAACATGTACATGATAACACTTCCAATCAGTTAAGATCAGAAGCCATGAGAGCCACTGCCTGGTACTTCATCAGGGCATTATTATTATTATATTATTATTATATTATTATTATTATTATTATTATTATATTAAATAATAATTATTATTATTATTATTATGAATATTATTATATTATTATGAATATATTATTATATTATTATTATTATTATTATTATTATGATATTATTATTATTATTATGAATATTATTATTATTATTATGAATATTATTATTATTATTATGATTATTATTATTATATTATTATTATATATTATTATTATTATTGAATATTATTATTATTATGATATTATTATTATTATTTTATTATTATTATTTTTATTTTTCCTTCTTTCTTCAAATTTTCTTCCGTTTCTCGCCGGTGTTTTCCATACACCTGGGCAGAGGCGCAGAGAAGCTCATTGTATGCATCCCAGATTACACGCAAATTCGCAGGTAAAATATGTATTTATTTAAAAATTAATAATAAATAAATTCATGAATGGATGTTGTTTTCACAGCGATAATGCTCTTCTCAGTACATGAGCCGTTCCAGTTAATACGATTTTTTGCACTTCCTGTAGGGAGGGTAAGTCTGGAATCATTTTCAAATAGGTTTCAGTACCTTTTCTTATCATTCCTAGAGATCCTACAATCACTGGTACTGTAGTCGCCTTGAGATGCCACATTTTTTCAATCATTATTATTATCACTATTATTATTATTATTATTATTATTATTATTATTATTATTATTATTATTATTATTATTATTATTATTATTATTATTATTATTATGAAAAATTCTCGGTAAGTTCTTAACTACCGGTTATTCTTTACTTGAAATCAGGCAATAACAAATCACCAAAGGTGTCAAGTGGTGCCTTCTCCTGTGACTCAAAGAGAAAATATTCTCCTTAGAATTCGAACTGTACACAACAATGCTGTCTTCTGGATTACCTCGAGCCTGAGAGCAGCTCCAATATTCATAACGTTTTTCAAAGCCCTTGGAAACTGACCCCAATATTTGAATTACCAACGGTATCACCATTACTTTCTCCATGCCCCATAACTTTCCTATCTCGTCCCGCAGTGGCTGCTACTTCTCAATCTTTCCTGTTTCCTCGAAGGGATTAAGTCGATTACGTCGACTCCAGTACATAAATGGTACTTAATTTATTGACTCCGAAAGGATGAAAGGAAAAGTCGATCTCGGCGGAATTTGAACTCAGAACGTAAACACAGACGAAATACCTATTTCTTTACTACCCACAAGGAGCTAAACACAGAGAGGACAAACAAGGACAGACAAAGGGATTAAGTGATTATATCGATCCCAGTGCGTAACTGGTACTTAATTTAATCGACCCCGAAAGGATGAAAGGCAAAGTCGACCTCGGCGGAATTTGAACTCAGAACGTAACGGCAGACGAAATACCGCCAAGCATTTCGACCGGCGTGCTAACGTTTCTGCCAGATCGCCGCCTTAATGATCATAATAATAATAATAATAATAATAATAATATAATAATATAATATAATAATAATAATAATAATAATAATTATAATAATAATAATGATAATAATAATATAAGATAATAATATATAATGAATAATAATAATAATAATAATCATAATGATAATAATGAATAATAATAATGATAATAATAATAATATAATATAATAATGATAATAAGGATAATAATATATGACATAATAAAATATAATAATAATATATAATAATAATAATAATAATAATAATAGTAATCGTAATAATAGTAATAATAATATTATGATAATAATAATACTAAATGATAATAATAATAGTATAATAATATAATATAATAATAATAATAATTATTATTATTATGATAATAATTAATATAATAATAATAATAATAATAATTATGATAATAATAATAATAATAATAATAATAATAATAATAATAATAACAATAATAACAACAACAACAATAATAATAATAATATCAAATAGAAAAAACTAAGCATACATATATACACACATTTACTTTCTTTCTCTCTCTCTCTCTCTCTCTCTCTCTCACACACACACATATACACACACACGCGCGCACACACACACACACACACACACACACACACCACACACACACCACATACCACTATTCACAGTCGAGAAAGAGATTTGGCGCTTTCTGTCAGTCAGCTTATTTACATTTTCTTTTTCTGATACCTTCTGTTATAAAGCGACATTTATCTGTGTGCGTGTGTGTTTATGTGTGTGTGTGTGTGTGTGTGTGTGTGTGTGTGTGTATTTGGGGGGGTGTTAAAATATTCCTTCTTAATCTTGCAATTACTCTTCTTCGATCGAGCGGCGATGTTTTAAATCTTTTCGTCAAACAATGGCGCACAGGCTTCACTTTACCTTTCCTTTTCAAATATCCCTGAGACTTTTTACATATTTAAATATATTTCGCACATTACAGATTGTCACCGGAACAAAATGATAGAAAGGAAGATAAAAAGAAACAAAAAGACCCCCAAAAAATAGACAGTTGTTGTCTGTCTGTTTAGTATTTACAGAAATATTAAAAGAGGGTGAAAAAAAAACCGGATTTCTTTATTTTAGCTTTCTC
>NW_021828673.1:0-2500 GCF_006345805.1 Octopus sinensis
TATCTATCTATCTATCTATCTATCAATCTATCTACATTTTATCTATCTACATACAATGTGTATGAATGTGTGTGCATATGTGCATGCATATGTTATTTTGTGTATACGTGTATGAATATGTGAGCGTATTTACTTGTATATGTTTGTATATGTGTAATGTAGCATGGTAGAAAATTGTTTACAATAATTGATCTTTTTATTTCTGTATTTATTATGACTCCATTTTGTTTATTTATTTTTCGTATTTAAATTATTCCTGTTGCTGTATGTGTTTTGAACTTCGTAACATATTGCCGACAGTATTTATTCATCAAGTGATGTGACGAGAGAGAAACGGACCAAAAAAAAAAATGAAATAAAATGAAAACAAACAACAAAAACAAAACAAAAACAAAAAAAAAACACACAAATGAGCTGATGCACACACTCACACACACGTACACGACGAATGTGGGTGTGTGTTGTGGTGTGTGTGTGTGTGTGTGTGTGTGTGTATTTATGTGTCCATGTATGCGTGTATGTGCGTATAAATATACATTAATTTATTTGTATATACACACATATTTATGGATATATAATATATATATATGTATTATATATTATATATAAATATCTATATATATATATATATATATGTGTGTGTATATCCATATATCTATGTATGTATATTATATATATAATAGATAGATACATATATATAATACATAGACTTATATATGATTATGTATATGTAGATGTCTAGATGTATGTCTATATATATGTATATATGTATATATACATACATACACACACACACACACATATATATATATATATATATATTTGTGATTGTGTGTATATACATGTATGTGTGTATGTGTGTGTGCATGTGTGAATATGCAATAACGTCTGTGTGGATATCTACGGGCCAACTTTCTGGCGCAAGTATGCTTCAACATTGACGCAGAGTTCCACATGCATCCATAAATGCATACATACATATATACACATACATGCAAACATACATATACACATAGACACATACATACGCGCATACATACATATACAGACGTATTCGTATTATTTACCACATCATTTCTGAAAATATTTATTTATTTACATGTGTATTTGTTTATGATTTGAAATGTTCAGATGTGATATTACAATATTATATAAGACGATATTGTTTATCGTTTGCAGCGATATATCATATTAACAAATTTAAACCTGATATGGAATATGATGCAATATAATATAACCTAATACGATGTAATCAAACAAAGTATAACAAGATGAAACATAATACATCGTAACATATGATAATAAAATATGAAAATGTTGTCAGCTAAAATATATAGTTCTGTTTTAAGAGTCACTTTAGAATATTCTTAAGGTTTAGATTATATATTTATATATATATTTATAGGCGCAGGAGTGGCTGTGTGGTAAGTAGCTTGCTAACCTACATCTACATGTATATATACATGCATATATGAATATATATAAGTGAGTACAGGACACCACAATTAGCCGTAGAACTCAACGAGAAACGAAAACGAAAAAACAAGCATGGAACGGACCTTTTTTTAGCAACGAAAGAACTGTGTACAAGACAAACTACACAAGGAAAAATCCCCTTCATCAGCTGTTCCTAGTTCAACTCCAGCGTGTTTCGAAGGTGCGGACAGAACACGACTCGTCGAACTAGCCCTTCCTGCGAAGAAATTAAATGAAATTACTTCGCAGAGGGGTAAAAACAAGGAAAGAAAAGAATGTGACACAAACAGGACGTAAAAACGATACAAATAAAATTACAAAATGAAATACAAAATAAAATACAAAATAAAAATACAATTACAAAAAAATACAATACAAGAAATAAAAACAAACAAGAAAACAAACAAAGAGGGCATTATGGCCTAGACGGGGAGAAATTCATGGAGCGCAAGAACCGTGTGTTTACAGTTGAGAGGCCGCCTGCAAAAGGAAGTAGTTGGCTGGCTGTGAGAGAGATGAGGAGGAGTGAGAGAGAGAGAGATAGAGGAAGACAAGTGGCGAGAGAGAGATATGAGGAGGAGTGAGAGAGAGAGAGAGAAAGGGAAGATCAAGCAAAGAGTAATTGAGTTTCGCGTCATAATTATATATACAAACTGTACTTGGAGAAGGAGAAACGAAACGAAACGAATCGAATCGACGCGAGGGCGCTCAGTCATACAATAGTGTAAAAAATAAAATACATGCATACATACATACATATAGTCCACAGCCCGAAGGTTAACATGTTAATATTTATATTTAAATTTATATTAATATTTAAATTTAACTTGTGTCAAAATACTTTCGTGGATTTGAGATGTAGCACGAAGTTTTATCAGTGAACACGTCACGGTTTCAAAATATTTTCGTCGCTTTGAGATGCAGAACAAAGCTTTGTCATTGAACATGTCACGGTTTCAACGAGACAAAAATATTTCGACACAAATTAAATTTAAATGTTGAGGTGAATCTAACAGGTTTTACA
>NW_021828673.1:5000-6520 GCF_006345805.1 Octopus sinensis
CTACAGAATGCTTGTTTTATAAGGTTAAAGAATATATTTAAGTCATTATGTTAGAAAAATGTTATAAAATTTTGCATATAGTAACATAGTCTTTGGAGAAATTACCGGTTTCGTGTTAACTTTTCAAATTTCTCAAATGTCTTTACCTACATCGTGTCATGTCTTCGTTATGAAGTGCAAAGAAGAGTTCCAGGCAGGGGGAGGTAATAAGGGATTTCTTCCGGTATAAGGGAGATAATCGCTTTATATTTCTTATACATAATTGATAAACTTCTGGAAAGTTTTAGAAATTTTTACAGTTCCGTGATGGATTGGATCTGTAGCTTCTAATCAGTTTTCTCCTTGTATGTATGTATGTTGTTATTTGTTTGTTCCTTCTCGAGCCACGCCAGGTTCAAAGGGCCGGTTTCCCGGTTTCTTTGGCGTATAGGTTCCCCACCTGGACGGGACGCCTGTCCGTCTCAGGTGAGCTGCAAGATGCAGGAGGAAAGAGTGAGAGTTATGACGAATGAGTCAGCAGAAGTGGCAAGTCCAGGTTTTTTTATTATTATTATAGGCGCAAGAGTGGCTGTGTGATAAGTAGCTTGCTTATCAACCACATGGTACCGGGTTCAATCCTACTGCGTGGCACCTTGGACAAGTGTCTTCTACTATAGCCTCGGGCCGACCAAAGCCTTGTGAGTGGATTTGGTAGATGGAAACTGAAAGAAGCCCGTCGTATATATGTATGTCTATATATATGTGTGTGTGTGTGTTTGTGTGTCTGTGTTTGTCTGCCCAACATCGCTTGACAACCGATGCTGGTGTGTTTACGTCCCCGTAACTTAGCGGTTCGGCAAAAGAGACCGATAGAATAAGTACTAGGCTTACAAAGAATAAGTTTTGGGGTCGATTTGCTCGACTAACGGCGGTGCTCCAGCATGGCCGCAGTCAAATAATTGAAACCAGGAAAAAAATTTTTTCTAGACATGGTAATTCATACGATTATGCCAATTGTTTTTCAAGTGTGTGTGTGATTTAAGGGCGATTTAGCTGTTATTTCTAGTATATCTCATGACCAACTGATATCTTCCTCGTTTCTTTGTCACTCTGGCATATATTGAAGTTTTTCAATACCATTCTTCTCATAAACACATTTAATGGAATGATGATGCACCCAAGGGTGGTCTACTGCTGGGATTTAAAAATTCGGACTGTCTATGTTTTAAACATGAATTTTTGAAAAAGAATTCGAAAAAGAGTGGGACTTGGAATTTGGAAGTGGTGGGGGTTAATTTTTTTTGTCATAATCATATGAATTCCTGTGCGTAGAACAAAGTTTTTCTAAAATTTCCAAAACATGAAAAAAGTTATGTGGGGGTTATAGGGAAGTTGTATTAAACCAGAATTCTGCTGAAAAGAATCGAATGTTTCTTTGAAATGACGCAATTCTCTGTTCATGCTGACCTGCAGGTGTTGACGGGCAACAGTTTAAACAGAATATTAACAGCATCGGTCTCGAAGGGCTTGTAAAGGTCATG
>NW_021828674.1:0-7957 GCF_006345805.1 Octopus sinensis
ACGATCGAAGATAGAGAATAGGTATGCATTTTTCTGTCTTCGATCGCATTGTTTTTACAGTGACGTCTTCGTCTACGTAACGTCGTGACAAATCAGGGCTGGCTTCAATTTCTCTTGAAAATCTGTAGAGATAACTGTAAAAAGTGCTCTGTGTGAATAGTCTGGCTGCATCCGAAAAAATATATATTATGAAACAAAAATAAACACAAAATTTATTACACGAATCTGTTACCACCACGACAGTCAACTATTCGACGCCGAACACGAGTTTGATGTTGAATACATCCACGAATTTTCCGCTCAGATAGCTCTTCCCAAGACTGCAAGTATTGCCAGTTTATCTCTCTCGCTAATTTGTTCACCTCGCCTGCGAGCCATCTAAAGTTAATAATGATTCTGCTAATTCCACGTGTATACATGTGTTGAATAGAACTCACTGAATAAATCTTAATTAACTGTGTTGTTAATTGTATGCACCTGACATATGCTAACGTGTATGCAGCCAGACTTTTCACACAGAAGGTATTTCTTTTTCAACCTTAAACTAGGAAGGTGCCGGTCTCCACTAAAGTTACAACTGTTTGGGAACTTTATTGGATAATTGTACAGATTTTCTTCTTCACTGCAACAGTTAATGCTTTTGTTGGAGACAGTTTCTACATTAAATTAGTTGGCAATTTCCTTGTGTATAGCATGAACGTCACTTGTAGAGGATATTGAATAACTAATAGGCTACCAAAATCTTCATTTATTTCACATTCATGATGCGACCTCAACAACCTTTCCAGGATCAATCCTGTTACCAGAGTACTATTGTTTTTCTCTGTCTTTCAGAACATGAAGGAGAAAGCAGTTCAATCACGCTCTCGCGTTGGTTTAAACAAACAGTGTTTGACAAAAATCCGTGCTGCATCAGATGCAGCACGGATTTTTGTCAGTGAACAGGTCGCGGATTTTAGCGACGAAAATATTTTGACAAATTAAACTTAAATGTTGAAGTGAATCGAACGGCTTTTGTGTGTTTCTTAAATGGCTTACAAACACCTTCCACGCTGCAATTGTTTTATATATATATATACAAGCATGCATTTAGCGACCAGGAGACACATTTATGTGTCAAATAAAAAAATATATTTACTAACCGAAAAGCATGTTATTAAAATAAATCAGGATCTTTACATTTTGACCGACAGATTTAAAAAATAATTTTTTGTAACTAAACACTTTCAAACTTCGGACACTGGTAGAATGTGTCATATTAAACATCTTTTACTTAGCATTTTGAGAAAAAATTTATATGTACGAAGTTATTTCACGTTAAAAGTTCTCGTATTCGGTAATTAAACCAATCAATGACGTGTATTCAGCTGAATAAAATTACTGCCGTTGTTTGCCAACAACTATCGGCGGTGTATTTTTCGTTTGTCACTGTTATTTACGACATCGTTCGTGCGTTTGTACTGGTTTTAGCTTTAAGGTTTTAGGGTTAGGGTTGTCATAAAAAACCGTGAAATATAGAAAAAAAGAAAAAGTCCAAAGAAGGGAAAACGGAGAAAGAAAATCGCCAACGATACACACGCGGTCACACACACACACACACACACACACACACACACACACATATATATATATAAAATATATATATATATACATATATATATATACATACATATACACATTCACACACACATATATACATACTACTGTGCTACACTCTACGTTTGGTAATATTTGCCATGATTTTGCTGATTATTTTAAGAAGCTGTGTAATAGTAAGCACCTTTGATCCGGGAGGAACATCTATGATATGACAGCTGAGTGGAGAGAGTGCGTGAGAGAGGAGGGCTGCACTGGCATTTGGCTGGGACTCTATTTTAGGTGACTAGCATGAAATGAGGACATTAGCTGAAGGTCTCAGTCCTACTTCGAGCAGAATTCGATCCACAACATTACGAACGGAAGCCCATTTCCCTAACTATTAAGCCAAGTGCCTTCGTATTAGATATATATATTTCCTTACTACCCACAAGGGGCTAAACATAGAGGGGACAAACAAGGACAGACAAACGGATTAAGTTGATTACATCAACCCCAGTGCGTAACTGGTACTTAATTTAGCGACCCCGAAAGGATGAAAGGCAAAGTCGACCTCGGCGGAATTTCAACTCAGAACGTAACGGCAGACGAAATACCTATTTCCTTACTGCCCACAAGGGGTTAAACACAGAGAGGACAAACAAGGCAGACACACGGATTAAGTCGATTACATCGATCCCAGTGCGTAACTGGTACTTAATTTATCGACCCCGAAAGGATGAAAGGCAAAGTCGACCCCGGCGGAATTTGAACTCAGAACGTAGCGGCAGACGAATTACCTATTTCTTTACTACCCACAAGGGGCTAAACACAGAGGACAAACAAGGACAGACAAACGGATTAAGTCGATTACATCGACCCCAGTGCGTAACTGGTACTTAATTTATCGACCCCGAAAGGATGTAAAGGTAAAGTCGACCTCGGCGGAATTTGAACTCAGAACGTAACGGCAGACGAAATACGGCTACGCATTTCGCCCGGCGTGCTAACGTTTCTGCCCGGCAACAACACCAATAGCTATAGTAAAGAATGCGTGACATCCACAGGTGTTTATCAATTACGTGAATATATGTGTGTGATTGCGTTTGAGTTTGTGCTTATCAAGGATACGTGTCGTGTATGTTAAGGGATGTGTGTTTGTATGGTGTGTCTATTATGTATGTGCGTGTGTTTTCTATACGTATGGTATCTGGTATGTACTCACTTGTTTGTTTGCCCGCGCACGTATGTTTTCTATACGTATAGTATTTGTTTGTTTGCGTGTGTGTGTGTGTGTGTTTTCTATACGTATAGTGTTTGTTTGTGTGTGTGTGCGGCGGGGTGTGTGCGTGTGGTGCCTGGTACGTGTGTGTCCGTGTCCGTTGTGTACCTGTGTGTATGTGTACGTGCGATGGTATGTCTGATGCTTCTATTATGAATGCTTGGTATGTGTGTGTGTGTGTGTATGTCTGTGTGTGGTGTGTGTGTGTGTGTGTATGTGTGTGTGTGCGTGTAGCATATTATGTGATGTATCGTGTAAGGGAATACGCGTGTATATGCACGCATTTGTGTGCGTGTATGTGTGTGTGTATGTGTGTGTTTGTGTGTGTGTGTGTGTGTGTGTGTGTAAGATTGTGTTATTTTTAGGGGTGGCGCTGGTGAGAAAATTATATGATGAGGGCGAGGGTTAGGGTGGAATGTGGTGGACGGAATAGAGAGATGAAGAGGGGGTGAACCGGGTGCGTGGTGGTAACGGCGGCGGTGGTAGCAAGGGTGGGGGAGGTGGTGGAAGTGGTGGATTGTAGTCGTTTTAGGTAACACTTCGAACTTGATAACTCTTGCACTGGAACTAATCTATTCCACCAACTTCTGAAGTGGAAGCATTGTGTGGGGTGCCGGTTAGGTGGTGGGTTTGGGGTTCGAGTTGGGGGTTGGGTAGATATAGATGGATGGATGGATGGATAAACAGATAGGTACGTAATTATGTAGATCGACAGGTAAACAGATAAACAGAGATTAATTAGGCAGGTATGTAGATAGACAGATAGATAAACAGACAGGCAAACAGACAGACAGATAGGCAGAAAGATAGAAAGACTGATAGAGATTGATAGATAGATAGATAGATAGATAGATAGATAGATAGAGAGAGAGAGAGAGACAGACAGACAGACAGACAGACAGACAGACAGATAGAGAGAGAGACTGATAGAGATAGATAGATAGATAGATAGATAGATAGATAGATAGATAGATAGATAGATAGATAGATACAGACAGACATACAGATAGATAGATATTTGGATGGATGAATGGATGGATGGATAGATAGGCGAAAACATGGTTGTATGGTAAGAAGTTTGGGTAATCTCTTACTAATAACTATAAATATATCGAAACGTAGAGTAGATGAAACCATGGCGACTGAAGAAGGGGTTTTTTCCTTGTGTTATTTGTCCTGTACTCTATTTTTTTGTTGTTTAAGAAAAATGTCCAGTTCCTTGGGTTTGTGTCTATGTTTTCGTTTCTCATTGTGTTCGACGTTTTTTTTTTGTGTCCTGTACTCATATATGCGTGTATATATACATGTAGAGGTTGGTACGTACATATATGTATATATATATGCATATGTTTTATTTATTAATATATTATATATATATATATATATACAAGAGTGAGTGGACAAGCGAAAGAAGGGCACTCAGCACATTTATTGAGGGTTACATATATGGATCAGAACAGCTTGATTCAAATTCATTGGTACTCCGAGTTTCAGGTGTAAATTTGAATCCAAATTCAAATGGCTGAAGACTATCATCACGTTTGAAACTCGGAGTACCAACGAATTTGAATTAAACTGTTCTGATCCACACACATGCCCCCCCCCCCTCCGCACGCATGCACACACAAACACACACAAATACATTCAACCAATTTCAGAAATATCCTGCATAAAGATCTCAGAGCTTTTTCCTAATTCCGAGCATATTCACAAGATGATTCAGTGTATGTATCATGCTTAAACCTCTTACTACTTTAAAATACTGTTAACAATAACCTTTTTGAGAATCCTAAATGTAAGTTTACATGTGGCGCAGGAGTGGCTGTGTGGTAAGTAGCTTGCTAACCAACCACATGGTTCCGGGTTCAGTCCCACTGCGTGGCATCTTGGGCAAGTGTCTTCTGCTATAGCCCCGGGCCGACCAATGCCTTGTGAGGATTTGGTAGACGAACTGAAAGAAGCCTGTCGTATATTGTATATATATATATATGTGTGTGTGTGTATGTGTTTGTGTGTCTGGTTTGTCCCCCTAGCATTGCATGGCAACCGATGCTGGTGTGTTTACGTCCCCGTCACTTAGCGGTTCGGCAAAAGAGACCGATAGAATAAGTACTGGGCTTACAAAGAATAAGTCCCGGGGTCGATTTGCTCGACTAAAGGCGGTGCTCCAGCATGGCCGCAGTCAAATGACTGAAACAAGTAAAAGAGTAAAAGAGTAAAAGAGTAAAGAGTATGTCCAGCAAACGTAAACAGAGCATAGTCAAGAAAATATAGATTGTTGAATTCTGTCCATCCATAACGTCTTAAATTTCGGTAATTGAAAATTATATTAGTACCATAATGTATAATAGAAGGCTTCTATTTTTTTTTTTTGAAAAAGATATTTAGGGGTAAAACGGATCTTTAATTTTTTTTTATTTGTGATGTTGAGATACGTGACTATACTGAAGCAGACGTCTACGGGTAGAGAGGACTATATTGTACTTGCTTCGCAAAAAATTGGATTTCTTTGAATTAAATTTGTATAGAGATGACGGACTTTGAATCCTTCGTTTTGTGTACGGCTACCAAGGAGATAACTGCGGGTACAATCAAATTTATAATTTTAGAGAATTAACTACAGAAATTGTGGTTAATACTTACAATAAGAATTGTTAATATTTTAGATATAACTAGGAAGCGAGCTAGCAGAATCATTAGCACGGCGGACAAAATGTTTAGCGGTATTTCGTCTGCCGTTACGTTGTGAGTTCAAATTCCGCCGAGGTCGACTTTGCCTTTCATCCTTTCGGGGTCGAAAATTAAGTACCAGTTACGCACTGGGGTCGATGTAATCGACTTAATACCTATGTCTGTCCTTGTTTGTCCCCTCTGTGTTTAGCCCCTTGTGGGTAGTAAATAAATAGGTATTTCGTCTGCCGTTACGTGCTGAGTTCACATTCTGCCGAGGTCGGCTTTGACTTTCATCATTTCGGGGTCGATAAATTAAGTACCAGTTGCGTACTGGGTCCATCTAATCGACTGGTCCCCTCCCCCAAAATTTCGGGCCTTGTGCATAGAGAAGAAAAGAATATTTTAGATATGGCTAGATGGCAGAATCATTAGCATGCCGGACAAAATGTTTAGTCGTACTTCTTCAGTCTTTACCTTCTGAGTTCCGCCGAGATTGACCTTGCCTTTCATCCTTTTGGGGTCGATAAAATAAATACGAGTTGAGTCCTGGGGATCGATGCAATCAAATTACCTCTCTCCCGAAATTGCTGGCCTTGTGCCAAAATTTGGAATCAATATTTTAAATATAAGTTCACCTTTCCTCGTTCGATGAAATAAGTACCAGTTAAACACTGGGGTTCATGTAATCGACTTAGCCCCTCCTGCGAAATTTCTTGTGCCAAAGTTTGAAACTAGTATTTTAGACATAACTTTAGCTTTAATAACCCTAAAACATTACCCTAGCGAGATAGTATTAAGTCTAACGAAATACTGCTAAGCAATTCCTGGCGTGCTTACGATACTGCCAGCTCTTGCCGTTGATTATTGTAATATTACATTATCAAAATAAGAGAGGTAAAAAAAAAATAACAACAAAACCCCAAAACAACATACAAAAATACACAGAGAGGTAAAATAGGAAAATGAAAAAAATATACGATTCAATTTTCTTGCTGTAGAAGATTGAATCATATAATTTTTTTTCTCATTCTCAAAACTGGAAGAACTTTTCTAAATATAATTAAAGAAAACAAACCATTTCCTTACGGATCACTGATATAAAATAATGTAACGTCATCTATAAACATGCTGAAAAATTTCCTACTTAATTAGATTGTACAAATAAAAGAATTCTCACAAGTATAAATACGCGCTATCCTCTACCTTGATGTAACTGAGGTAGAGGACTTTAAGTACTTAGGTAAACGCCTAATGAAAACAATAGCTAACGTGTTAAAGTTCCCCTTGCATACAGCAGAGATGTAAAGAACAATGTTGGTTTCTCAGAAAAGATATTTTAAAATAACCATACCCAGCATTTTTACTCCTTCAACATATCTAGAGTTCGAAAGGTAGAAATATTGAAGGTATATTTATTTACTAACCACAAGGGACTACACACAGAGGGGACCAACAAAGACAGACAAACGGATTAAGTCGATTACATCGACCCCAGTGCGTAACTGGTACTTAATTTATCGACCCCGAAAGGATGAAAGGCAAAGTCGACCTCGGCGGAATTTGAACTCAGAACGTAACGGCAGACGAAATATGGCTACGCATTTCGCCCGGCATGCTAACGTTTCTGCCAGGTAGAAAATATCCATTTTGAACCTCCTGTAAACGGTTAATCAAGTTTTTTTTTTTTTTTTTTTTTTTTAGGTCTGAGAAATTCTCAATGGATACATTTAATATGCTGGACGAAAAAACAATAAAACAAAATCTGAACTGATCTCGACTGGCTGTCAACAGGTTAGATTTTTAAAAAATTGTATTTTACCCACGTGGTTAAAAGTGAAGTTTTGAAAAGTTATATATAACTCAAGTGGCCTGAACTCTTACATGAACACCACCCTGTCTTAACTCCATGTCCCCCTACATGGCCTTGCTATTGCTTTGAGCCAAATTAACTAACTAACTAACTAACATATATATATATATATATATATATATTATATATATATATTATATATGTATGTATGTATGTATTTATGTATATGTGTGTATATATATAAAATACATATATGATTATACATACGTGTGGTGTGTGTGTGTGTGGGTGTGTGTGAGTGGGTGTGTGTATGTATAAGTATGTATTTATGTATATATGTATCTATCTAGTGCAAATAAAATTCCCGAGATGTATATATATAATAAATGCAAAAACTAATTTCTGTGTGTCAGTGTGTCACACTTCGACCCCCTGTCTTACTATTCTTTGGCACTCCTACTATTGCTCATGTTGGGGTGAGAATAGAGACGGTAGTAGATTGACGGTTGTGATGGTAATGGGGTGATAGAAAGAGTATGAGCTGTAGTTGTGATAGAGGCGGAGGCGACGGTTGATGATGGTATTGGTGGTTGGTAGTGAAGCAGTTAGAGACAATG
>NW_021828675.1:2500-7937 GCF_006345805.1 Octopus sinensis
ATTTTTTTTTAAATCGTAGACTCATCGTAGACGCGCGCTAATACCCAGAAGGGCTCGATATGAATCACGACTATAAGATACCCGGTTTTGGTTAAACTACACCGCAAAATGTGGGAGTAGTTAGGAATCTAAATCGTAGGAGACAGACAGACACACAACTTCACTTTTATATATAAAGATATCACGCTTTCTTCTAATTTATGCAGCGTTTCAACGCTGCATGAAACAGAAAAGATGACGACCAAAAAACAAGCCATTATCGCTGTGTTTCCTAACCTATTTTTCCTCCGGGCCCCTCTATGATTTTCCAGAAAAATGCATGCCCCACCGGTGGTTGAAAAAACAACCCAACTTTATTTTTAATTTTCCATAATTACATTAAGGCGACGAGCTAGCAGAATTAGTTGAGCATGCCTGGTAAAATGCTTAGCGGCATTTCGTCCGTCTTCATGTTCTGAGTTCAAATTCCGCCGAGGTCAACTTTGCTTATCATACTTTCGGATTCGATATAATAAGTACCAGTCAAGCACTGGGATCGATGCAATCGACTTGTTCCCTCTCCCGAAATTTTTGACCCCGTGCCAAAGTTTGAAATCAATATTTCATAATTATATAATTTCTTTACAAAAATATCCACCCTAAGGCATTAGAATGGGGCTATACTATAAGAAGCAGTTTTCTCACAGATATGCTTGGCAAGGCAGAATATATGTGGAGCATCTATCCTGTGAATAAAAAAGATTTTCACAATTCCTTGCCCCACTAAAGCAAAATAATAATAATAATAATAATAATAATAATAATAATAATAATAATAATAATAATAATAATAATAATAATAATAAATCGTGCTATCGATTCTGCCAGCTCAGCACCTTAACTATGGTTGTTATTGTATTATATTACGCTAAGGTGGCGAGCTGGCAGGATCGTTAGCACGCCGGGCAAATGCTTAGCGGCTTTTCACTCGTCCTTGCTTTCTGTGTTCAAATTCTGCCCAGGTCGACAATTACCTTTTATCCTTTCGTGGTCGATTAAAACAATTACCAGTTGAATTCTGGGATCGATCTAATCGACTAAACCCCTTCCCACGAAATTGCTGGCCTTGTGCCAAAATTTGAAACCAAGATGTTGAAATAACCATAGTTTAGTGCAGTGTACTGTGGAATGCGGTACAACTTGTAGTTTCGTATATCACAAGTGCACCCCTATATTTCTCAGGTTTCAAGTTTCACTTTGCAACTTCAAAAAACGAAAATGCAATTCATATATTGTTACAATCCCAAGATAGGTGCTTTGAAAGTTTATATGAGAGCAGATTAGCTCTACCGTCAGGCACCATGTGGGGCTAGATATAATGTTGGACTTTGTTTCCGTTGATCAGTGCTTTGTTTTATTTCATAACTAATATTTTCGTAGCTTGCACAGACGGACGCCGCCTACACGGAACGCAACGTGATGTCACGTGCTCTGCTGTGCTCACCGTCATCAGATCTTTCGGTGCGCTGCAGAGGCACAACACACACATTTACACAAAAATTCACATGCAAAAACACATACACACACACACACACACACACACACACATACACACACAAACACACACACAGAGGAAAATGCACACACGCACACACACACACGCACGCACAGAAACTCATGCACATATACACGCACAGATGCACACACAAACACACATGTATATACGCATATATTCGTATGTGTGAATGTGTATATATATTTCATTTATATATGTGTGTGCATCTACACATGTATATATATATATATTAATATATATTAATGTGTCTGTATGTATATAAATATATGCATTAACACAAGAACACTCAAGTAATCGTCTCTGCAAATTAAAATTTGCAAAAGAAAATATATCTCATATACTAACGCTCTCGCGTGAATTCACACACAGTTTTATATATATATATATATATATATATATATATATATATATATATATATAAAACTCAACTTGTGTGTCTGTGTGTGTATCTGTGTGTGTGTCTGTGTGTTTAACTTCCCGGCACATCTCCTCCTAGCCAATAAATCGTAGAACCACAAAAAATGGGTCACTTAAAGTTTAGGTGAATGAAAATTGAACTGCGCTATTTCTGTTCCGAAATTCATCTCGCAAGTGCAAAAATCGATAATGTTTGTTTAGGCCTTATCCCATGCATTGAATAGTGAACTTTACTCAGTCAGCTGTTTGACGTGAACTGTGTTCACCACGCGTGCAAGAAATGCGTAAATTCTATGAAAAATCTAAAATCAAGATATAAAAACGAATCGCCGTAAACATTGTAGAAATTCGGCAAAGAAATGAATTTTCGGGATGTAGCCTGGAGGGTTTTTTCGTATTAATCGTTTGGACTTTGTGAACACACACCAATTGTTTTCATAACATTTTTAACACTTTGCATTAAATGTGACCATTTTGCAAAGCCGGGCAATACTGCACAAAGCCAGATTTCACAGGAGGGCTGCAATCAGAAAACCACTACTTTCAAAAGGAAACGCTGCAAATCATTTAGAGTGGAGTAAAAACCTACATAATTGAACCCTAGAGCAGCAAAAAAATGCTTATTTTCTCGTAAGAATCAACCTTTACCTTATTTACGACCACCGGGCGAATATACATGTGGAGAGAGCCAAAAGAAGCATTTGACCCAGACCGCCTTCTTCTAACTGTTAAAGATGGAGGAGGATCTGTGTTGCGTGTGTGTGTGTCTGCTCGACTAAAGGTGGCGCTAGAGCATGGCCGCGGTCAAATGACTGAAACAAGTAAAAGAATAAAAGAATATATTTGCATATATGTACACATACACGCACACACATACACACACACACGTATACATAAATAAATATATACATACATACATACATACATATATACATGTGTGTGTGCGTGTGCGTGTGTGCGTGTGCGTGTGTGTGTGTGTATGTGTGTGTGTGTGTATGTTTGCCGCTCCAAAATCGTTTGAGAACCGGAGTTGGTGTGTTTACGTCTACGTAACATTGGCGATTCGACAAAAGAGACAGAAAAGATAAGTACCAGGCTTTAACAAATTAATAAGTACTGTGGCCAGTTCATTCGGAGCGGTGCTCCGGTATGGCCGCGGTCTAGTGAATGAAACAAGTAAAAGATAAAAGATTATATATATATATATATATACATATATATATATATATATATATGAATAAATCTCCTTTCTGAGGCTCCCTTTCTTTCCTGAAGAGAAGATTGCATCTTACACCGTTTTTTTCTTTGGAATAAAACTATGTTGTCTTCGAAACATATGTCGAGAGTAAAGGGATTTGTTAACATCTTCGTTCAACTCCATTTATTTATTTATTCATATATAATACATAAATTTCTGCACACGAACCCGGAGTTTTCTACCTTGGATAGGTCGCTTCAACCCTGGTATCGGTTCACCGAATTTTCCATGTTGACGGTACATAGGATAATTTCATTCAACTATCGAAATATATTATATATTATATATATATATATATATAATATATAATTATATATATATATATATATATACACATATATTATATTTTGTATGCGTGTGTATGTGTGGTGTGTAAATATATGTGTGTGTGTGGAGTGGTTTGTCATCGTCGATCGGCAAGGTGCACACAGCCGTTCGATCAAACAAATTCCCGGAATTCCCTACTCCTGAATATGCATGAGAGACAGAGAGACTTGTGATAGAATCAGCGAAACACTGAGTGTGACCCGGATCTACAAATGCAATTACAAGTGCAATGCACCCAATGGCCTTCTGTGAAGTTTTTGTATGTCGAATTTTATGCATAAGATATATACGGAGACGGCAAAAGAATGTATACATACGTCAGGAAGGGAAAAATCTGTATTAATATTTTAATTCATTGTTATTTATTAATTTCTCAATTACCGCTTCCTTCTATCTGTTCTTTCCTCCTATCCTTCATTCCTCCTAACTTAGCTTAATTTCTCTTAGCATAGCGTCCCCTGTTTCTCTCCGACGTCCTTTTTCTCCGTCCTACAAACGGCGTTACTCTGTTGTCTCTCTGTACTGATACGTATGTATATTTGTGCACGTTTGAGTATCAGAATAAATAAGTGTAATTACGTCGACAGTTCCCTTATTATCATCGCTGCTGAGAAGTGTTATATTTATATAGGAGAATTCTTTTTCATAAGAACTTCTATAAATAAAACCCCAAAACTTGTCACAGTGTTTGCACCCATGCTGATTCGTACGAATGCATCACGTGACGTATGTTGAGTCACGTGAACCTTACCGCTACAAAAGAAGCAGTTTTTCGTTGTTAATTTGTCTTGTTTGAATTAAGCCGCTATCACCACAAGTTTTTTTTTACTTGACACAAGTTTCCAAGCCTTTATTTGGTAGCTGCTTTTATTGCTGAGCCGAGATCAACTATCTTCAAATTGATCTATGACCAAGAATATTCCAACTCTTATACGCTACCGTCTTTTAATCATATTTTTGTATCTTGGATTATGCTATAAAATAAATCTTGTCTGTCAGTGTCTGCAGTCTTTCGCAATACTTGAATCTGTTCTGTTTGTCAGTTTACTATGTTGGTTATATGTCTCATATCCTGATACTGTGTGAACTGAGATCCCCGTTGGCAGGCCGCTAATCTATATTAATAAAAGCGAAATTCTGTCTGTCCGTCTGGGACCCCCGTATCTCCGTCTACATTTGCTCTACATAAACATTTTATACCCTTTTGGAATCGGGATGATCATAGAATTGAAAATCTGCCCTTCATTTGGTCCTTGAACATCCAGCATTGGTATCTGATTAAAATGCATTTGGGTTGCAATTTCTAGCAAGTAAAGTTTGGCCGATTCACGCCATCTTGCTTGGCGCTTGTCAGATGGCGGTCAGAGATCAAGGGGGAGATAAATGACATTATCTTCGTTATTTGTACGTCGAAATAAGAACTTTGGGACAAATTGGTCAGCAGCTGGAATTCAGCTTGGGACTAGAATAAGAGAATCATTGCATTACAGAATTAATTCTCATTTGATCAAACACCACTGTGGCATATAGTCCTTATAGACGTATTATATTAATGCTATTTAACTCTCTTTAGTTTTAGGCTGCAAGCCCAATCAGCCCTCTGCAGGAGCTAGCAGAAAAGTTTGTACTGAATGGTAATAAAATAATTATTAAACTAAAAGTTTGGTTTTGTACTTTATTTATATATATAAAATACTACAATTAGCTGGCACTTTTTAGCGGCACTGAGCCATCAAATTGGTAAACCAGCAGAATTGTTACCAACGTTGGGCAAAATGCTTACCGGAATTTCTGAGTTCAAATTCCGCCGAGGTCGTCTTTGCCTCTCATCCTTTCGGGGTCGATGAAATAAGTACCAGTTGAGCACTTGGGTCGATATA
>NW_021828676.1:5000-7932 GCF_006345805.1 Octopus sinensis
CGTCTGCTGCTACGTTCTGAGTTCAAATTCCACCGAGGTCGACTTTATCTTTCATCCTTTCGGGGTTGATAAATTAAGTACCAGTTACGCAGTGGGGTCGATGTAATCGACTTAGTACCTATGTCTGTCCTTGTTTGTCCCCTCTGTGTTTAGCCCCTTGTGGGTAATAAAGAAATAGGTATTTCGTCTGCTGCTACGTTCTGAGTTCAAATTCCACCGATGTCGACTTTACCTTTCATCCTTTCGGGGTCGATAAATTAAGTACCAGTTACGCAGTGGGGTCGATGTAATCGACTTAGTACCTATGTCTGTCCTTGTTTGTCCCCTCTGTGTTTAGCCCCTTGTGGGCAATAAAGAAATAATTTATATTCTGTATCTCGGACCACTTTTTTTTTAATTAAAAGTCGGTGTAAATCTACTTGCTTAACATTCTAGTCATTAGATTTACTCCTCTGCCGGCGCAGGTTCAAATCTCTTGAGCACTTCGAAGTGTATTTCATATAGAGAACACCTGTCCTTAACCTACAAGTTATATGTATATGTGTATATATATGTATATACACATATGCATGTGTGTATGTGTTCGCATCTATTAAATAAAAAAAAAACGCTCACATATTTACATATTGTGATCAACTTGTACTTGTAAACCTAACATAAACTATGAGGATCACATGACAAGAAGAGCTTTAATGGTTGGTCGGTTGCTCGATGTTGGCAAAAAAAAAAAAATAAGGGCTTACGAATAAATGGACTGCAAAACAACAACAACAACAAAACAAAAACAAAATCAAAACAAATAATCCTCGAGATGTTACAGGTCTATGCCTCTTCACTGAAAGTGTTTTATTATCAAAAGCTGGAGTCTGGATAGATGCTGACTCGACTAAAGAATCAACTATAAAATATATAATGAAAGATAATCTGAACTCCTAAAAATGTAGACATTTTGAATCTGGACAACGCTATTCCCGCAAAAAAAAAAAAAAAAAGACTTAAGATATCAGAGGATATAGAAGTGGTGATATCGTTTTTATTGCCATTCTCTTTGATCTCCCTTCTTTTAAATGGGCTTCGATTTCAATTGCGTTTTGATAGAGTTCTTATTTCATCTGCTCTGTCTTGTGGCACCCTTAAATATCTTTGATTCTTTGATTCATTCTCCTTTTCTCTTCTGCTTCTTCTCTCTATATTTTTATTTTCTGTTTTTGTAATTACTCTTCACATAAACCTGGTCATTGCTTTCTTTGTTGGTATCTGACTTATATACGTAGATATACATACACACGCATCACATGCGTATACACATGTAGATACCTTTATATATAAAAGAGAAGTTGTGTGTCTGTCTCCTACGATTTAGATTCCTAACTACTCCCACATTTTGCGGTGCAGTTTAACCAAAACCGGGTATCTTATAGTCGTGATTCATATCGAGCCCTTCTGGGTATTAGCGCGCGTCTACGATGAGTCTACGATTTTAAATATAATTTACCATCATTTTTTCCCATTTTAATGCATTTTTTACTCGGTTTTATATAAGGGAAGTAGCTCTCTAAAAATGTCTACGATGAGTCAACGATTTAAAAAAAATTTACCATCATTTTTTTCCATTTTTAATGCATTGTTTTGCTAATTTTTGGCTATAACTCTCTAAAAATGCTTTATAGTTATTTCCCTTACAAACCCGAGCAACGCCGGGCGATACTGCTAGTACAATTATAAATATATTGGTGAATAAACCGCAAAAGCAGGGTAGTGTATATGGTACAACGTATATAAGCGTGTACAATCATATTTAACATCTTCGTACATACACATTGAAGAACATATTCACAATATGTGTGAAAAAAATCCCATTGGGTTATGAATGACGTCGTCGGATCATAGGAGGTATGTGCTTCCGTGCAATTGCGCACCGTCAGGGCTGTCTCTGTTGCAAGTTATTGTGTAAATACTTGTAGCCTCTATATCATGCTGTCACCATAATATGTTGACAGTTTCAGGATGTTGGTGGCTAGGGAAAGACAGAATATGAAGGGTGAAATCTCGTGCCATGTAAGAGCAGAATAGAAAGTGTTTGCCTCGATGAAACAGATGCTCAGAGTTGGACAAGGACCTGCGTACTTATATCTTCAATAGCAACACTCTATCCGTGTTCCTTCTGCAAGTACGACATGGGCTGATACGAGGAAGGAAAAACAGCGACTGGCTACGACATAGACGGCCATAAACAGGATCCTTGCTAGGAAAAATCCTTACGAAACTAATCGAAAAGGAACCAATTCGAGAAAGGAGGTGGAATAAAAGATGTAATCAAGGAATACTGAAAGCAGAAGGTTTGCTGCACTGGACATATTTTAAGGCTCACAGACAACAGGTGGACCTGTGCAGTTGTCAAGGGGTATCCAGGGATAGGAAGAAAGCACTCGAAAGGTCTCCAAGACAACTGGAAGGCGACATAGGCAAAGAATTCGGGCCCAAATGGAAAGAGAATGGCGCAATCAAGGGACGAATGGAAGTTTATGATTTGCTTGTCTCCGGAAACCTCCCGTGTGATTTTGGAATATATGTAATCGATTGCAGAATACTTCTCCAATCGATGGCATTTATTAGATTTTCATTGGATGATATTAATAGAAATGGCTGCTCCAATATCCTCCCGCCGCCACCCGCTTCTTTTGTTATTTGATTTGAATTAATATATGTGTGTACTTGTGCGTGTGTGTGTACTTGTGCGTGTGTGTGTACGTGTGTAATTTTATATGTATATATATGTTTGTATATTTATAGTTATGCATTTATGTATACGTGTATCTGTGCACACACACATTTATATATATATATATACATACACACACATATACATACATACACACACACGCATATATATATATATATATATATATATATATTATATATATATATATAT
>NW_021828677.1:0-2500 GCF_006345805.1 Octopus sinensis
CCGGTAATGGCTCTCACTCTGGAAGAAGCTGCCTTAAACAGATTTTGCACTACAGTGACTAGGTGGTGATACAGTTAAAATATCGCTCTAACGTGGCCTTTGGTAAGGTTGATCATGTGACGATAAGTCACAAACTAATAAGACCTGGCATAACTGGAAAGCTCAGAGAGTGGTTGCATGACTTCTTAAAAGAAAGAGACCAGGCTGTAGCAGCCAACAGAGCCCTCTCCACGAAAACAGCAATAAAATGTGGCGTGTCTAAGTGAATTGTATGAGCCAAAATCACATACGGAGCATGATCTTGGATTGATATAAGCAACAATACCTAGTTTCATATCCATATCGCCAATATGGTTGCAGTGTGCAGGCATATGGCTGGCTGGATTCTGAGAACCTTCAGAACAAGGGACTAGGAAACTATGCTTCTTTTATAAATATTGTTTAATTCTATTTAATTATTTATTTAACTATTATTGCAATTATTGTTGACCTGAGGAGTTACTATAATTTTAAATTGAATTGTCTTTTGATTAAATTAAAGTTTAATTTAATTAGAATTTAAATTCTAGCCATGAAACGTACGTAGTCTTTTTACTTACTATATATTATTTATTCATTTTTATACTTTTTGTGATCTAGTTATATATTTTATAGTATATTTTATTTTTTCTTTATGATTTGGTTTATGTCTATCATTGTTTGAATTGCATAATAATGGTTTTTCTCTAATTTATATATATTATATATTTACATTGAGAAATTTGATTTAATACTAAATTGAATATTTCCCTGTAAGTTTGGAGTTATACTCCCTAATATTATTATTATATAATATATATATATATATACATACATATATATATATATATACTTGTGCATTTGTGTGAGTGTTTGTGCCTGTGAATTCATGCGTTTGCGAAAACATACATACATACATATATATATATATATATATATATATATATATATATATATATAAAGATAGATAGATAGATAGATAAATATATAGAAATAGATACACACACATCCATTTGTACAAGGTTGTAGTGTAAGGAGCTTTTTTCCCAACCATACACGGTTCCACGTTGAATCCCTCTGCATGGAAACTCAGGCAAGTAGATTCCACTCTTACCTAGGGCTGAACAAAATCTTGTAAGTGGATTTGGTAAATGAAAACAGAAAGAAGCTTAATAACAGGTGTCTATGTGTGTGCCTATGTATGTGTGTGTGAGTGAGTGTTTGTGTGTGTATGTGTGTGTTAGTGAGTGTTTGTGTGTGTGTGTGTGTGTAGTGGTTCAGCAAAAGGCTGAGAGGATAAGTGATACGCTTAAAATAATAAAAGTACTAGGATCGATACAGTAGACTAAAAATTCAAGGTGATGCCCCAGCATGGCCGCAGTCAAATGCCTAAAACAATATATATATTTATTCATTTACTCATTTTTTGTTTCAGTTATTTGACTGCGGCCATGCTGGAGCACCGCCTTAAATCGAGCAAATCGACCCCCGGACTTATCCTTTGTAAGCCCAGTAATTATTCTATTGGTCTCTTTTGACGGGGACGTAAACACACCAGCATCGGTTGTCAAGCAATGCTAGGGGGACAAACACAGACACACAAACATATACATACACATACATATATATATATACATATATACGACAGGCTTCTTTCAGTTTCCGTCTACCAAATCCACTCACAAGGCTTTGGTCGACTTGAGGCTATAGCAGAAGACACTTGCCCAAGGTGCCACACAGTGGGACTGAACCCGGAACCATGTGGTTGGTAAGCAAGCTACTTACCACACAGCCACTCCTGCGCCTATATATCTATCTCTCTCTCTCTCTCTCTATATATATATATATATATATATATATATATATATATATATATATATACATGATATCTGTTATATTTTGGTTCATCTCATAATGACCTTGTTTTATTTGACCATTAAAGATATTATTATCAGTGGTGGTGGTCAGTTGGACAGTCAACACCGCTAATATCAACATCAACATGATCAATATACAATTCCTCCACAAACCCAAGTGTTTTGTAGTACATGTGATTAAATCAATTCCCATTATTTTACTGGTACATTGGTAATATTTATATTATAAAGATCGATAAGATACTGGAGAGTGTATATAATATATATTTATTAACTAACCTTGTTCAGCATCACAGACACAACACCATAGCGTTGGCTGAAAGTAATGGATGAGGAAAGAAAAACATGAAAAAAACAAACATTACACAGCTTGAGATAATAATTATTAGGTCATTAAAGAAAACAAATGTAATTAGGTCACAATAACTTAATTACAGCAATTATTACACACATACTCACACACACACATATATTTATTCAATACACACTCTACACAGTAGAACAATGATATATACACACCTGAGTAAACCCAGAAATGTAAAGACAGGAAAAATACTGCTAAGAATTCTGACAGCTGATATAAACATGGAATTTAGGAAGGAAAG
>NW_021828678.1:0-7906 GCF_006345805.1 Octopus sinensis
TATCAATAAGATTAATATTTTATGCTGTACCTTTTACAGAATTCATCCGATTTTGAGGAAATTTGACATTGAAGTAAAGTTTATGGTCGGAGTCATGTAGTAGAATTAAAATTAAATAATTGAAAAAATTATCGTCAAAATTCACTCACAATAAAATAATGAACTGATTTTGAAGACAATTGACCCCTGAGTAAAATTAAGCAACTCGACATATGAAACATCAATTATATAATGTATTGGGATTTAAGTCAATGGGATATTTTCCTGTAAATGGCCGCATGGATTCTATTTTATGGCATAACCTTAACACTTTTCTTCGGATTTTGCTGAGATTTGACATGCTGATCAATTTTGTACAGAGGGTGGCACTAAGGGGGATGAGAAATAAGCAAAGATGACTCTCAACACCCAAAGGTTTAACTGAGATTTTGGACGATCAAGTAGTAGCATATATATATATATATATAGCATACAGTTTAATGCTGAAAAGTTTCAAGCTTTATGCTATCAGCATGCAAAACTAAATGCAATATCCATTAAATACTCTGGACCTGGGGAACACTCAGTGCGAGACCTGGGTATTTACATGAGTAATGATGACTCCTTCCATGTGCATGTTGCTAAATTGGCAACGAAATACAGGCGGCTTACCGGATGGATTCTTAGAACTTTTAGAACAAGAAATCAGGAAATCATGATGGTCCTCTGGAGGACACTTGTCCTAAGCCATTTTCACTATTGCTCTCGGCTATGTCACCAACCAGTGTCAAATTAATCTCAGAACTTGAGGCAATCCAACAAAGCTACACGAAAATGATAGCCTCTGTGCAGCATATAAGCTACTGGGAAAGAGATTAAGACTCTATTCCTTAGAACGTAGGCGAGAAAGGTATGCCATAGAATATGGAACATCCTGGAAGGACTTGTCCCAAACTTTGGCATCGAGAGTTACGCAGATACTAGAACTGGGCGCCACTGCATGGTGCCATGAACTCCAAATTTGCCATCAAGATATAGGACAAAATACTGCAATCGCCTGGGCTTCAGAGGTCCATAGCCCTCTAATATCCTCCCGAAGGACCTGAGAGACCTCCATGTCAAGTGTCCCAGATAATCCGACTTCGCGGCAGGAGATGCAGATGAGGGTAGCGGCATCAAACCCCCTTATGCACCAAATGTCAATACCTAAAAAGCATTCGTGACGTAAAATTATGTATCAACACCAACCGGCGGTGGCCCAGCATGGCCACAGCTCGTGAGCTGAACTAGATATATATAAAAAAAGTATATATAAATATATACATTCTAGTGTGTATATATATATATTATAATATACCATATATATATACACATGCATATATATATATGCATATATATACACACTCATACATACATACATATTCATATATATGCACGCATACACATATACAGATATATATCTACATATACACGTATAAATATATATACACACACAAATATACATATATATATATATAGGTACATATACGTACATATATATACACATACACACACATACACATATACATACGTACCTCTCTCTATATATACTTACACACGCACACAGAAATAGACAGAGACACAGACAGATAGACAGATAGATAGATAGATAGATAGATAGATAGATAGATAGATAGATAGATAGATAGATAGATAGATAGATAGATAGATAGACTGATCGAAAGATAGATAGAAAGCTAGGGCGTGTCTGTATATGAAGAGAGAGAGAGAGAGAGAGAGAGAGAGAGAATGAGAGAAGAACTTGAAGACAGACAAAAGAAGACATGACATTGGAGAAATAAATTGTGTGATATTGAAATACAAGGCAGTACACACACACGCACAACACTGACATAGATACGTATATATGCGTGTGTGTATGTATGTGTGTATGTATGTATGTGTGCGTGTGTATGTGTGAGCATCATAAAGGCGGACCAACACAGCGTGACGATATACGGTGACATGTAGGGTGTGGTGGTGATGTATATGTATTCTACGAGAATTTATTGATAATATCAGAAACGTCTTGGATTTCAGAGAATCGATTTCAAACGATCAATGCACTCCCGCGCTTACACATACACACAGACACATACTCGTTTTACTCTTTTACTTGTTTCAGTCATTTGACTGCGGCCATGCTGGAGCACCGAATTTTAGTCGAGCAAATCGACCCCGGGACTTATTCTTTGTAAGCCCAGTACTTATTCTATCGGTCTCTTTGCCGAACGCTAGTGACGGGACGTAAACACACCAGCATCGGTTGTCAAGCAATGCTAGAGGGACAAACACAGACACACAAACATATACACACACACTTAAATATATATATATATATACATATATACGACAGGCTTCTTTCAGTTTCTGTCTACCAAATCCACTCACAAGGCTTTGGTCGGCCCCGGGGCTATAGCAGAAGACACTTGCCCAAGATGCCACGCAGTGGGACTGAACCCGGAACCATGTGGTTGGTTAGCAAGCTACTTACCACACAGCCACTCCTGCACCGATTTACCATTTCTATGTCTACAATCGCAGATAAATACGTATATACGAATGTATCTGCATTACATATAGATATAAGTTTGCATATTATCGTTATTTCTCCGTCTGTATCTCTCGTCATCAATCTGGAGGTCAAACTTATGAAACAAACACACACACACGTGTGTTCCCCCCCCCCCCGGCTTTCTTCTTTCTCATCTTCTATTCTCCTCTTCTTTCTCTCTCTCTCCGATCTCTATTCGACTTCCTCCACTATCCGAGGAAAAACTAATTCCGAAACGTTGTCATTGACCCTATAACTGACATATGTGTGTTATATATATGCATGTATGTATGTATGTATGTATGTATGTATGTATGTATGTATGTATGTATGTATGTATGTGTGTATATCTATATATATGCATATATATATAAGTACATCATCATCATCATCATCATTTAGCGTCCGCTTTCCATGCTAGCATGGGTTGGACGGTTCAACTGGGGTCTGTGAAGCCGGAAGGCCGCATCAGGCCCAGTCTGATCTGGCAGTGTTTCTAAGCTGGATGCCCTTCCTAACGCCAACCACTCCGTGAGTGTAGTTGGTGCTTTTTACGTGCCACGCATATTTATATGTATATTTATATATATATGTATATTTTATATATATATAATTATGTATATGTATATATTTATATATATATATGTATATTTATATTTGTGTGTGTATGTGTGTGTGTGTATATATATATTCACTTACACATACAGATGTTCATATTCATGCACACAATCATTATATACACCCGTTTAAGAAATTTAGGTTACCAAAAACTGAGAAAATAATGCTCAATAATAAATATAGATTTAGAATAAGTCAAAATCGTCATACACACTGTATATATATATCATATATATATATATATATATATATATATAACAGTGTGTATGACGGTTTTTGATTTATTCTAATCTCTCTCTCTCTCTCTCTCTCTATATATATAATATATATATATATATATATATATATATAATATATATATATATATATCTATATATATATATGTGTTGTGGTGTGTGTGTACATATATATATATAGTATATATAGAGAGAGAGAGAGAGATAGTGAGAGTGAGAAACATACATACGAACCTATCTAGGAGATTATATAAAAGACAAAGTAACTAGAAATTATGTAATGAAATCCCTTAGCTTACATCTGTTTCTCCTGCAATGCACTCACAGTTGAGTGTCTGTGTATCACCCTATACGTTCGTTGTAGGAATCTATAAGGTGATACGATACTGAAGCACTTCCCAATGAGCGCATTGCATCCTACAGCGGAAACAACTGTAAGCTAATGATTGTTCATTACATAACCTTTGTTCTTTCATTGTCACTTATATAATTTCTTTAGTTTATACTTTATTTGTACTCTTTATTGGGAATTAAATATGTCTCACATATATAGGTGTATAAAGGTTGAATGCTGATTCGTCCTTTAATTAGAGGTTTATAAAAAAAAAAGATTTCTAATGCTGATTCTTCATAGTTTGCTGGTAGTTTACAGGCGTAAATTTGCGAAGATACGAAAGTAGTACTTGTATATAATGTATGATGTATTTATGGAATGCAGTTCCATGTATCCTATCAATTTTATTAAAAATGGAGGAGACAGGTTGTTAAGAAGTTTAAACTTCTAAATTTTGACAACTTCTCTCCCCCATTTTAAATAAAATTGATGAACTTCAATCCATAATTTCACCACATATTATCTATATATATATATATATATATATGGTGTATACATATATACCTATTTTTCATTATGTATGCATCAGATGTTGGACCACTGAACTCTATACGTTTATTTTTTCTATTCATTTCTGTTGAAGAGCGTAGGCTCGAAACGTAAAGACTTTCTTTCGTCAAACTAATACACTTGCTTGTTGTTCATACACCTGACTTCATCTTTTGTTTTTTCATAACTTTCAACTATAAATATATACATTTGTATTTATATGTATATTTACACATACACAAATGTATATATATATAAATATTTGTATGTGTGTGTATGTGTGAATATATATTGTATATTTAGTACGTACGTGCATTTTTTTGCTTGTATACAAGCATGGATATAAGCATATATGTATGCATATAGGAATGATAGTATATGTAAATGTGTGCGTTTAGGAATGGTTGCTTGTATGACTGTATGAATGTACGCATCTATGTATTTAAACGCGCATGTATGTATATGTGTGTCAAGGTATACATTAAGTGGCTGCCTGGAAACGTGTAGGCCTGAATGTATACGTTCTACGGCCGTGATATAACCCGTGCATTCTACGAGCGGCGTGTGTGAGTACGTTTGTATATATGTGTATATATGTGAATGTCTGTGTGTTTGTGAGTGTGTGTGTTTATATGAATGTGAATAAAGTATGCGATACCATGCGTTATACCATATGAATATCGCTTAAAAATCAATATTTATATCAAAACGTTTCTATATTCTATTCATATATATATGTGTGTGTATATGCGTATGTATGTATGTATGTATGTATGTATGTATATATATATATACATGTATACAATCATACATATAGATATGTAAGACAAGCACATACATATACAAGCAAAAATGTGTGCATATACACACGCATACGCATGTATATGGACTTATGTATGATATATGCATCTCGGATCTATGTGCTACGTGCGTGTTTATTTTATGAAGTTACTTGCATGTGTGTGTTATATATATTATATATATATATATATATATATATATATATATATATATATATATACAAACATGTGTGTATATGTATTTCTGTGATAGAAAATTCAACAGAAATCTACGCCATGTATGTACCTTTTAAATTTATATATATATGCATATTTATATGTATATAGTCCTTTGTGCCTGTGAGCTTATAGCCACCTGTCTATCTGTGTCTCCAGACATTCACACGCAATATATATATATACAAATAGTTTATCTGTCTGTCTGTCTGTCTTTATATCTATTTACTTCCACCCTCTCTCTCTCTCTTTCTCACTTTCGTTCTACTTTTACACTCACACACACACACATGTATATATACACATACATATTACATACATAGTATTATATACAGTTGTATATATATATATATGGCATGTGTATATTTATATATATATATGTATATATGTGAGTGTGTGTATGTATACAGTCATGTTTGTATGTATGTATAGAATAATATATATATATATATATATATATATATATTATTCGAGTGTATACATATGTATGTACATATATATCTTTATTCATTTATTGTTTCAGTCATTTCGCAGCGGCCATATTGGAGCACCGCTTTTTACTCGAACAAGTCGACCCCAGGACTTATACTTTGTAAGCCTAGTACTTATTCTATCGGTCTTCTCTTGCCGAACGATAAGTTACGGTGATGTAAACACATCAACACAAGTTGTCAAGTGATGTAGGGGACAAACACAAGCAAACAAATATATATACACATTACGGGCTTCTTTCAGTTTCCATCTACTAAAAGGCTTCACTTGGCCTGAGGTTATAGTAGAAGACACTTGTCCAAGGTATACACACACACATTTTTCTGTGTTAATTATAAACAAGGGGAAAATACACACATCTATTTATCTATCTGTCTGTCTGTCTGTCTGTCTGTCTGTCTGTCTGTCTATCTATCTATCTATCTATCTATCTATCTATATATATATATATATATTCCTCACACGCTCACCTATACACACAACACCCCGCATTTCCAATTCATTCGCTGTTATTGTGTTTATGTATAATCGCAGTCTGTGTGGCTGGAAACCTATCACAGCTTCCTTGATCCTGGTTCGAACCTAGTCTGTGTCAGTTTAAATACTTCTTGTCTATTATTGTCACGTGTTGATCAGATAACTTCGTATTTTCTTTCCTTTTTTTTTGTTTTTCTTTTGGTTTATACACAAACCCCTCGCGTGACAAAGTATATAGTCTCACGGTGTGTATATCTCAATGTGTGTATATCAGTATGTATGTGATGTATGCAAGTATGCGCATGAATATATGAGATCTGTTTGTGCGTGAATGCTTATACGTTGATGTATACATGTATGTATGCCTACACACACACACACACTCATACACACACACGTGTATGTATTATATGTACATCAACAGAAGAATCTGTATGTACGCTTATGTATGTATATATATATATCTGTCTATATATATATATATGGGTGTGTGTATGTATGAATGTATGTATATATGTGTGTATATATGTATATATGTATGTATATATGTATGTAGGTACGTATGCATGTCATTTATTTCAAGCTTTATTACAAGACTTCTTGCCAAGGTACTTCATTGCTCCAGGGTACCTTCATTGGAATTTGTACGTTTTGCTTTATGTATGTATTTTCATGCATATATTTACATATCTAGACATGCTCATGTATGCATTTAAATAATAAACTTCTGGAAAGTTTTACAGATCTTTACAGTTCCAGTGATAGAGAAAACTGTAGTTTTCGAATTAGCTTTCTCCTTTCTGGTTTTCAGAAGCCTAATGTCTCAAGATTGGCAGTTAGGCAGTGTGTTACATATCATAGGCCCTAATAATTACCTCTATAAACCTGAACTTGTAATCTGGAAAGATTAACTGCAGATTTCTCAATAGTTCAGTCATAGGTATTATTCTCTTTCTCTCACTTCAGCTTAGTTTACATCGCTGGGGCCGCTAATTTCCACAACTGTACACAGTTTTCTCTTCTCTATCCCAAATCATTATACTAGGTCAGTTGTGCTTACATCAAATCATTATGTCACGTCTGTTGCGCTTATGTATATACGTACGATACGTACACGTATATACATAAGCGCAAAGACTTGATATAAGGATTTGATGTACGTACGTAATGTATGTATGTATGTATGTATGTATGTATGTATGTATGTATGTATGGTATGTATGTATGTATGTGTTTCTCTCTCTCTCTCTCAACATGTGTGTATATATAAGTTAAGTTAAGTTAATTTTTTTGGCTCAAAAAGCAAAAAGCAAGGCCATGTAGGGGGACAGGGAGTTATGTACAGGGTGGTGTTTCATGCAAAGAGTTCAGTCAGAGCCATTTCTGCTGGTCAAGGCATCTTTGAACCGAGCGGTTCGTCGACATCTTCACTATCTCGTCTGGCAGCTTATTCCACGGATCCGCAACCCGGACGGAGAAAGCCCCCCTCCTTCGATTGTATGCATATTCTTATATATGTATACAGATTGTATATATATAGGTTTGGTTTGCGAAACATAAATAATATTATGAATCTGTGTGTGTGTGTATAATGCGACAGGTGCACACGAAT
>NW_021828679.1:0-2500 GCF_006345805.1 Octopus sinensis
ACAACATGAGGTTTAATGCTGGAAATTTCAAGCACTGCGCTATCAACTAATGAATACCGTACAATCTACATATAGAGGACCACAAGATACTACAATCCCAGAGTCACAGGCAGTGAAAGACTTGGGGATCAGTATGTGCAATGACGCATCATTTCATATGCACATTGCCAAGATGGTAGCAAAGTGCAGACAACTGGCTGGATGGATACTAAGGTTCTTCAAGACAAGAGGCCAAGAAACTATGTTGACCCTGTGGGTAACTTTGTTATCAGCCGCCTGGACTACTGCTTCCGGTTATGGCCACCGCATAGGGCCAAACTAACAGCGGAACTTGAAGCTGTCCAACGCCACTACACTAAAAAAAATTTGAACAATGCAGCGGATGAGCGACAGGGATAAGCTGAGAAAACTACAGCTTTACCCCCTGGAGTGAGGCGTTAGAGATATGCAATAACATACATATGGAAAATCCTAGAAGGGCAAGTACCTAACTTTGGCATTGAGTGTTATACAAATGCTAAAACTGGCCGCCATTTTATTGTACCAAAAGTACCATCCACTCCATCTAAATTCAGGACCAGATACGCGTAATCATGTCATATGTGCTACCATAGGTTTCGAACTCTCGCCGCGCTTTCTGAACTGTACTTCATCGTGCTGCTGATGGGATATAATGAAACGCACTTTTAAAAACATATTTCCTTAAAAAAACCACTGCTTCCGCTTGATAGCACTTGACAGCGGTTTCAAGATTGGCGGAATTGAAAACAATTGCATTCACTGTCTCTTTCAGTTTGAGCGAAATGCCAAATGTCCTATGAGATTAAGATTGATTCTTACATCAATACAGAACTGGGGAACAAAATGCTTTTGAGAAAAGAGGGAATCGGCGTTGAATGAATAAATAATCCAAATAAGAATGCGAGGGGTTCAGAATGTAGATGAAAAAATAGAGTAAAGACATAAGTGAAGCAATTACATTTGCGCATTTATGTAATTATAGTTCAGGAGATGAAGTGCCTACCTGTAGTGTTTGCATTTTTTTTAAATCTCTGATCGTTTGTTTCAATAGATGTCTGTTTGTATAGGTTTTGAAACTTCGCATTTCTTCTGCCGAACACAGATTACACCTTTTGCTTCCAGTTTTGATCTTTCTGTGATTTTCCATTTTATCACATGTATGTACGCTCCAAGCTTTTTCTGGGTTTCTTTGTTGTTTTTTTTTTGTTTCCAAATGCAGTCGGTTAGTTTTGATGCCTTTCTTCTATAATTTCTTTTATTCTTTTTAATTGTTTCAGTCATTTGACTGCAGCCATGCTGGAACACCACTTTGAAGCCTTTTAGTCGAACAAATCAACCCTAGGACTTATTTTTTAAGCATAGTACTTATTCTTTTGCCAAACCGTTAAACATACCAACACTGGTTGTCAAGCGGTGGTGGGGGAACCAAAAATGGGTCACTTAAAGTTTAGGCGAATGAAAATTGAACTGCACTATTTCTGTTCCGAAATTCATCTCGCAAGTGCAAAACTCGATAATGTGTTTGTTTAGGCCTTATCCCATGCATTGAATAGTGAACTTCACTCAGTCAGCTGTTTGACGTGAACTGTGTTCACTACGCGTGCAAGCATGCGTAAATTGCATGAAAAATAGAAAATAAAAATATAAAAACGAATCGCCGCAAACATTGTAGAAATTCGGCAAAGAAATGAATTTTCGGGATGTAGCCTGGAGGGTTTCTTTCGTATTAATTGTTTGGACTTTGTGAATACATACCAATTGTTTTCGTAACATTCTTAACGCTTTGAATTAAATGTGACCATTTTGCGTTGAGTCTGCAGTTTGAATCACTTTAACCAAATTTTAGCAGGCCGGATTTTTGATCGTCACGATACATCGCCAACGACTCCCTGAAATCCCCATTGAGAAATCTATATATATAAAACTCAAGATGTGTGTCTGTGTGTTTAACTTTTGGATCTACCAAGTTTCATTATTAAGGATGGAAAGTAGTGTGTAGCAAATCTATATATATAAAGCTGAAGTTGTCTGTGTGTGGCAGGTTTGGTAGCCTTCAACTAACACTATCTCCTTCGAGACCCTGCAGCGCACGTTGACCAAAATTGAGAGTATGATAGAAGAAGGCTTGCTCTTCATTCTGTAGAAGATAAAATTCAAATCGGACTATGTTAACACCAACAATTATTTACATCAAAAAGGTACTATTTTTCTATGAAAATCCCTGTTTTTTACGATTTTTGACTGCTGTGTAACCATTTTTCGGTGTATTTCAACTGGAAAAATGTTCACTTGACGAGAATAACAAGTTACATAATACAAAATTTTTACTTTTCAAAAATTCCAATCCTAAAGGGTCGAAACAAACCTAAGCAACACCTGGTGATACTACTAGATATATATATATGTAGATGCACATATGTTCATAAACACATACACACAGGTGTGTGTGAGAGAGAGAAAGAGAAAGAATATAGCATAA
>NW_021828679.1:5000-7977 GCF_006345805.1 Octopus sinensis
TATCCAGCATCGTTTGCTTTCTTTCTCAATTAACACTATGTCTGGTTTCCTTTTCTCTATCTCAAGGTCTCACTGAATCATAAAATCCCTTATGCTCTATGCATCATCATTTTCGATGATGCCTTCGGGTTTATGTTCGTACCACTTTTTTGCTCTATCAAGTCCATACTTGTTGCAAAGTATCCAATGGACAATCTTTGCTATGTTGTCATGACGTCTCTTATATTCTTTCCAGGCTAGAGGCGTACATTGCCTGGAAACATGCCATACGGTTTCACCATTTTGCACTTATCACGTTCTGCTGTGTTGTCTTTTCTGTATTTGATGTAATTGGTTCTTAATGCTTGTTCTTGGGCAGCACACATTAGAGCCTCCGTTTCCGGTTTTAAATCACTTTTAGTCATCCACAGTCATCTTTGTTTCTCTTTTCTCTGTCTGATCCTCAACATCCCTATGAAATTGTCCATGCATTCCTTTTTTATCCACTAATTTTCTGTTTTTTTCATTCTCAAGTGCTTCTACAGTGCTTTATCATTGTAATCTTCCATCGTACACAAGCCTGGCCTTCTTACTTCCAATAATAGTGGCTCTGTCGCATTTTTTACATACCATGCTATGTTGTTTTCTTCTGCTCTAATGCCGTGTTCGCATCTAATCAATCCTCTTCCCCATCTTTTTCTTGGTACATACAGCCTGTCTGTGTCACTTTTTGGGTGGAGTATCCCATATCTAGTTAGCAACTTCCTTGTCTTTCTGTATAAGCTGTTTAGTTCGTCTGCTGTCCATGCGATAACCTCTGCTCCATATCTAAGGAGTGAAACCACCCAGCTTCTTCCATTTAATTTCGACTAAAGGATCAGTCTGCGCAAGTATTCCACCTTAATTTTTTCTGTAATTTCTTTATCCATTAATTTGTCCATTTCCAATATCCCCGTCTCTTTTATCTGCTTCATAACCTCCTCCGACGGTATCACTAGCCCGTCCATACATTTCATTTTGCCTCTCTTCAAGTCTAACACATCACACTTTTTCAGTCCGAACTCCATTCTGATATCAGCACTGAAAATATACACCGTATCAACGAGGGAACTGACTTGGGCTTCATCTTTATCGTAAAGTTTGAGGTCATCCATGAATAACAAGTGGTTGATTTTGTTGGCGGCTTTCGAATACATACCTACCCTTTGATTTCTTCAAAATCAGTGTTAATGGTATCATGCACAGTACAAAGATCAGTGGCGCAGGGAATCCCCTTGTAAGATGTCCCTCCTGATTTCTATTGGACTTAAACTTCTTCCATACTAGGTTGGCAATTATATATATACATACATACATAAGAATAAGCATATTAAAAGGGGGCCGTGGGAAAGCTCATTTAAATAGAACGGTTGGGAACCATTGTTGGGAACCACTGTTGGGAACCACTATGAGATGGTTGCGAACCGCTGGTCTAAAGACTACCATAGGTGTAAAGGCTGCCAACAGTGTGGATAGCCTAGTGTTTGGGTTTAGTGCTTCACCGGTAATATACCCTGTCTTTTTACCCAACAAGGACCTTATTTATGTAAGTATATCTACATACGTGCATATAGGCACAGGCGAGGCTGTGTGGTAAGAAGCTTGCTTTTCAACCATATGGTTCTGGGTTCAATCCCACTGCATGGCACATTGGGCGTCTTCTACAATAGCCTCGAGACGACCATAAGCCGTCTGGATGGATTTGGTAGACGGTAACTGAAAGAAGCCCGTCGTATATATGTATATATATATATATATATATATATATATATATATATATATATAATTATATATATATATATATATATATATATAATACGAAGAGAGAGAGATGTTTATATGAATAATAATATATTATTTAAAATATGTATGCATGTTTCTACATACTTATACACATATATACACATAAGTACATGTATATGTGTGTGTATGTCTGTGTGCGTATATATATATATATATATATATATATATATACATACTACGTACTCATATATATATATATATACGTATATAGGTACTTATGTATGTATACATTATATATATAAGTATATATATTTGTGTATGTATAAGTATGTATGAAATGTCTACATATCTGCGCATGCATATACGCACACATAAGTGCATACATATATTAACACCATGTAAGATGAAGAATCTCATCCACAACGGATGCACTTACACACACACACACGCACACACACACACACACACACACACACACACACACACACGCGCGCAATCACACAAACACAAACACACACCACACAGTACGCACATTACCGCACACAAATATATAAAGTAATATTTAGATTGGCTGACCTGTGGTCAAGAATCAATATAAGCCGTTCTTTGGACTGGTTCAATATGCCATTACGATTTCATCAACGTCATAAGCGACCTTGCAATGTACTAACAGCTCCTTCACACACCCCACCCTGCCACTAAGTTCCACACACACACACACACATATATATATATATATATAGGCACACGTATATACTCATCTGTGTGTGTATGTATATATATATATATATATATATATATATGTGTGTGTGTGTGTGTGTATGCGTGTGTGTTTGTACTTACACAAACAACTAAATATATATATATATATATGTATGTATGTATGTATGTATGTATGTATGTATGTATGTATGTATTCGTCGGTATCTTACGTATAGAGACATGCATCTGCATACTTCCACACGCACTCAGACAGATAGACATAGTTAAATACACGTACACACATATTTACATACACACGCACATACTAGCGCGCGCGCACAGGGCCATCCATGGTGCTGATTGAGTCATGTGACGTGATTACCATTGATAGGTGTTCAATGTTAATAAAGGCCTGAACAGGCGTCAGATATCAATATGGATTGAGGTGGGAGGGAAGGATGATGCGAGTGGAGAGCGGGGGAGAGTGTTGGTGGGAGTAGAGTGTGTTAGACTG
>NW_021828680.1:0-2500 GCF_006345805.1 Octopus sinensis
ATTTCACAGGAGGGCTGCAATCAGAAAACTACTACTTTCAAAAACAAACTTTGCTAAGTGTTTAGAGGGGACTAAAAACCTACAGAATTGCTTCCTAGAACAGTGGAAGAATGTTATTTTCTTGCACGAGTCATCCTTCACGTTATTTGCGACCACCAGCCGAGTATACGTGTGGAGAGAGCCGAAAGAAGCATTTGACCCAGAATACCTTCTTCCAACTGTTAAACATAGAGGAGGATCTTTGATAATCTAGGGGGGGGGGGCTATATCTTGGAAATCCGCCAGTCTAATGGTTTCCCATCATGGCAGAATTGATAGTCTAGACTATTTAAGCATTTTACGTGATCAAATTCATCCTAAGTTTGCGGAAGTGTTTCCGGGGGAAAACGCAATCTTTCAGGATGATAATGCACCAATTCACACAGCTAAAGTTGTTACCGAATGACACGAGAAACAGTCTAGTGAAGCTGAGCATCTTATCTGGCCACTACAGTCCCTAGATCTCAATATTATCGAACATTTATGATGCATTTTAGAAAAACAAGAAAAGAAGTCGATATCCTCCGCCATCATCACTACAAGAACTGGAGACTGTTTTAGCTGAAGAATGGATAAAAATTCCTTTGGAAACAATTCGAACCTTGTACTAGTCCATAACTTGTTGAATTCAAGCCGTAATTACTGCCAAAGGCGGTCCTGCTCCACATTGAATTAAATTTGTTTGAAATTTTAAGGTGTTTCCATTATTTTGTCCAGCACCTCTATATAAATTTCAACTAATCGGCGTTGATGCATGGGAAGAAGTTTGCTTCCCAACCACATGGTACCACATTCAGTCCCACATTCACCACCTTCGGTGACTGTCTTTTACTATTAACAGGCTAACCAGGCCCTTGTGAGTGGATTTGGTAGATGGAAGCTGTAAATGTCTATCGCACACACACACACACACACCCATACCCCACACACACATACACACACAGATATTCATCTGTATATCTGTATATATCTATGTTTGTGTGTCTGTGTTGTGTTTCTCCACCATTTTCAGACAACCGGTGTTGGTTTGTTTACGTCCTCCCGCTTCCATCGCTGGGTAAAAGTGATTGATAGGGCATGAACCAACATATAATAATATATATATATATATATAACATACACATATATATACATATATATAATATATATATATATATATATAATATATATATATATATATATAATATTTATACATACATACATTAAGTTACATGACTGGGCCAATAATGGCCGAAACCTATCAAAGTATCAAAGTATCAAAGTACATATATATATATATATATATATATATAATATATATATGTTATGTATGTATGATGTATGTATATAAGAAGTACTGCAGTTGATTTGTCGGGCCAAACCCTTAAAGATTGTGCTCCAGAATGGCCGCAAAACTGGAACAAGCAAAAGATAAAATAACGAACCTGCAATAATATGCAAGATATATTTTCTACTAAGATGTCTCTCATACTATGTCAAAATGTAACGTTTCCTGTCGATAATAATTCTATTATACGACGTAGAGATGTCACATTTTCTTAGTGATAAGAAGCAATAAGCGTGCACATATGTGTGAGTGTGTGTGTGTCTGTCTGTCTGTGTCTGTGTGTCTTTGCGTTCAGAGAGAGGGTGTGAAAAGATAAGCACCAATTTTTGTAGCATTATTCAGGGTTTTCTCGTTAAGTTAGTGCGTGAATGACCAGAGCTTCTCAACAAATTTTTACAGAAGAAAAGATAAGAGATTGCGCTTGAAGAGTTGATTCGAATTTGGCAATAACTTCTTGTGATGAATCGTTGTTTAAGATAACAATTGGGAAATTCGGTTAAAAGTGATCCCAGGCGCAGTCGTCGCCGACAGCGACGGAATCAATGTCAACGCTTTTGAAACAAACAAAACACGCACTGAAGAAAAGTAGAAAATAGACTACTACTACTACTACTACTACTACTACTACTACTACTACTACTACTACTACTGCTGCTGGTGGTGGTGCTGCTGCTGCTATTGCAACTTGCTTTTTACTACTACTACTACTACTACTACTACTACTACTACTACTACTACTGCTGCTGCTGTCATTGCTACTGCTTTTTTACTACTACTACTACACTACTACTACTACTACTACTACCAAATCTCTCTCTCCCATCCCCTATGTTTCTCATTCTTTCTTTCCTTGTAATTCTCTTTCTTTCTGCGCCTCTCTCTTCTCTCTCGCTCACTCATTCTTTCATACATATATATATGTATGTGTGCATGTGTGTGCGTATGTGTGCGTGCGTGTGTGTGTGTGTGTGTACGTGTGTATGTGCACGTGCATTTCCGTTGTGTGTGTGTGTATGTCTCTTCTGCGTGTGTGTGTGTGTGTGTGTATATGTCTGTGCGAGTGTGTGTATGTGTGTGTGTTTGTGTGTTTGTATGTGTATGTCTCTCTCTCTCTCTGTGTTTTATACATAGCTA
>NW_021828680.1:5000-7964 GCF_006345805.1 Octopus sinensis
TATAACGCAACAAGTCATTATGCAAATATAAAGTATTGCCGAAACTGTTTTTTACAATCAGAGATAGTGTTATCAGCCGGTTGTCGTTACCAACAGGCGGCGAACTGGCAGAAACGTTAACACGCCGGGCGAAATGCGTAGCTGTATTTGGTCTGCCGTTACGTTCTGAGTTCAAATTCCGCCGAGGTCGACTTTGCCTTTCATCCTTTCGGGATCGATAAATTAAGTGCCAGTTACGCACTTGGGTTAATATAATCGACTTAATCCGTTTGTCTGTCCTTGTTTGTCCTCTCTGTGTATAGCCCCTTGTGTGTAGTAAAGAAATATGTATTTTGTCCGCCTTTTCGTTCTGTGATCAAATTCCGCCGAGGTCGACATGGCTTTCATCCTTTCGGGGTCAATTAAATAAGTACCAGTTTTGTACTGCGGTCGATTCCCTCTGCCCTCAACACTGCTGCCCTTGTGCCAACCACGTGGTAAGCCATTATGCCTTATTTTTTCAAGTAATTCATTACTACATATTCTCACGTGACTCTATAGGCTCAGCCTATTTTTCTATTTCTATAGGCACACCAGCTGTCCAATACCAACCCCTCGCCTTCTGCAACATTTCGACAGTTCACTTCCCCATTGCCGTCTCTCATTGCAGCCCCTTTCCGGAATGTACCAAAGCAGAATATACCCACTGACAACTTTTCAGTGTGTTCAAAATCCACATCCCCCGATTTTCCATGACAGTTTAGGGCATGGAATACTCCAAACAGACGCATGACATGTCGCTTAGTTGAATTAGCCCATCATTTACTCCATAAATGTTTTGTTTTCCATGCTGCACTTTCCCGTATCACATGTTTCAACATAACTGTAATCCGTATACAAACTATGCCATTTCAATCCCGAGCAACGCCGGGTATCTCTGCTAGTTTACATTATTACTGTTATTATTGGCAAGCAGGCAGAATCGTTAGCCCGCCGGGCAAAATGCTTAGCGGCATTTCGACCGTACTTACGTTCTGAGTTCAAATTCCGTCCGAGGATGACTTTGCCTTTCATACCGTTCATGGTCGATAAAGGAAGTACCAATTGAACACTGGGTGTCGCTGCAACCGACTAAACCCCTTCCCTGAAAATGCTGGCCTTGTGCCAAAATTTGAAACCAATATCCTATGCAAATTAACCCATATGATGCTGTATGACGAACTGTAAAGGCTTGTTTGTGGACGAGCATTCACATTTTCCGTACTTCCGTATTTTGTTCCGTCCCAAATATAACGTCAGACATATAACTCACATAACATGGTTATCTTAACTACCTTGACATCATGCTTCCAAACAAAACATTGCTGCCGAGTTTCATTCTGTTTACTTTAACATACATTTTATTTTTTATAAGTTCTCTATTTTTATTCTGCCATTTCGTCCTGTAGTGGTTGGTTTTTACATTTCCTTGATCCAAAAATAGCAAGGATAAATATTTATTCAACTCACGTACAAATGCCATAAATAGTCAGAATGGTGATACGAGATATCTGGGAAATTTAATATTGAGTAAAAGAGGAACAGTTGTAATTACGAAACATGCATGGGTCATGGATTCGTGGAGCTGGGAGTCTAACATTTCCGTAGCCGCAAAATCACTGAACAATGCTGACAAGTTCTAAAAGATCTGTGATAATAGAGAGGAATTAAATAATATGTGCTTATATACATTCATGAGCAGGTAAACCACAGAAAAAGAAAAGCGACCGACCCAGCGTTAGAATGTTTGGTTAATATAACAACTTCAAAGGCGGCGAGCTGGGAGAAACGTTAGCACGCCGGGCGAAATGCGTAGCCGCGTTTCGTCTGCCGTTACATTCTGAGTTCAAATTCCGCTGAGATCGACTTTGCCTTTCATCCTTTCGGGGTCGATAAATTAAGTACCAGTTACGCACTGGAGTCGATATAATCGACTTAATCCGTTTGTCTGTCCTTGTTTGTCCTCTCTGTGTTTTGCTCCTCGTGGGTAGTAAAGAAATAGGTATTTCGTCTGCCGTTACGTTCTGAGTTCAAATTCCGCCGAGGCCGACTTTGCCTTTCATCCTTTCGGGGTCGATAAATTAAGTACCATTTACGCACTGGAGTCGGTGTAATCGACTTAATCCGTTTGTCTGTCCTTGTTAGTCCCTTCTATGTTTAGACCCTTGTGGGCAATAAAGAAGTAAGAAACATTAGCACACCAGGCGAAATGCTTGAAGGTATTTCGTCTGTTTTTACGTTCTGAGTTCAAATTTCGTCGAGGTCGACTTTGCTTTTCGTTCTTTCGGGATCAATAAATTAAGTACCAGTTGCGTCCTGGGGTCGATCTAATCGACTGGCCCCCGCCAAGAATTTAAAGTAGAAAAGAACATATTCTCATTCTGGCAGACTTTACACTTGTAATTGTCGTTGTGAAACACCTCTCTTTAGACGAAGTGAGTTCATATCTCAGGCGATTCACCGTTGTTAGGACACGGGGATTTCAGACACCGAAGTGTTTCAAAAATTTTGTGTACCTCCTCAGGCAAAGCTAAACCTCTATACCTATTTCTTGTTTACTCACAAGGGGCTAAACACAGAGGGGACAAACAAGGACTGACATAGGTATTAAGTCGATTACATCGACCCCAGTGCGTAACTGGTACTTAATTTATCGACCCCGAAAAGATGAAAGGCAAAGTCGACCTCGGCGGAATTTGAACTCAAAACGTAACGCAGATCTAGCAAGATCGCTTTTGTTTGCCGGAAACAGTAAAAAAAAACTATTTCTTGAGGGATATTGATATCTGTCAGACGGACGTCTAGTTTCGAGAGGGAGCGTTCTCCTATGACGACCAAAAAAAAAAAAATAATAATAATAATTGCCATCAACTATTCACATTTGAATCCACTAGATCGTATAAAGAACGAAGTGATACGTTTCTGCCTGGATTCTGCTAATCAGTG
>NW_021828681.1:0-7970 GCF_006345805.1 Octopus sinensis
AAATGTCTGCCCGATATACTCACCACGATATTAATGTAAACTAATTAATATACTAATCTATTACAGTCACAACGGCTGAATATTTCGTGAACTGCTTTAATAATTATAATACTAATCCTTTCTATTATAGGCACAAGGCCTGAAATTTTGGGTACTTAATTATCGACCCCGAAAGGTTGAAAGGCAAAGTCGACCTCGGCGGAATTTGAACTCAGAACGTAAAGACAGAGGGAATGCCGCTAAAGATTTCGGCCGACGTGCTGACCATTCTGCCAGCTCGTCGCCATAATAATAATAATAATAATAATAATAATAATAAATTAATAATAATAATAATAACGATAATAATTTTTTTTGTACTCTAGGCACAAGGCCAGAAAATTTTGGGGAGGGGGCTAGTCGAATAGATCGACCCCAGTGCTGAACTACTACTTATTTTATCAGCCCCGAGAGGATGAAAGGCAAAGTCGACCTCAGCGGGAATGGAACACACAAACGTAAAAACAGACGAATGCCATAAAGAGTTTTGTCCGGTGTCCTAATTCTCTTACCAGCTCGCTGCCTTAATCAAGTAACAGATATTCTTCCTACTGCTGAGCTGAGACCCCTTCGGTTATGACTGACCATGGGATTGCACCTAGAAAGTTACCCTCCCAGGCACAAGTCCGAGCAAGGTTGTTTTATGGAAGGCCAGCAGTCGCTCATGCATACCGGCCTCCCCTCTCCACGCCACCAGTGTTATCCAAGAGAAAGGCAAGGGCCGATACAGCTTGGCACCTGTGACATTGCAACCCATTTCTACAGCTGAATGAACTGGAGCAACGTAAAATAAAGTGTCTTGCTCAAGAACACAACCTCACGATCGTAAGCTCGACGCTCAAACCACTGAGCCATGCTGTAAGCACAAAAACTGATGCTTTGAGAGAAGGGGTTAGCCGATTATATTGGTCCCAGCGCTGAACTGGTACCTTTTTCATCTACTCCGAAAGGGTGAAAGGCAAAGTCGACCTCGGCGGAATTTGAACTCAGAACGTAACGGCAGACGAAATACGGCTACGCATTTCGCCCGGCGTGCTAACGTTTCTGCCAGCTCGCCGCCTTTCTGATCCCTATTTACCAGTCAATAATAATAGCTTGCTGTCAATACAACCAATTTGATTCTTTTCGGTTTGAACGGCAGTTTGTAATATAATTTCTAGGTAACTAAAAAATTTTAAACTTCGTATACTAGTAGAATGTATTTATAAAACATCATTTTCTCTTGGCTTTATTGAGAAAATTCTGTAGTTTGTAACATATTTCGTCTTTAATTTCTTGCATTTCGGCAATTTTAACCAATCAATGACGTCCATTGACGTAAACAACATTCTGTGCCGCATGAATATGTCACTCGTTTAAGAAACAGATTGAGTTTATTTACATTTGTGAAGAAAAAAGGATACCCTTCCCCCACCCCTAACTCTAACCCTAAATCTAAAATAGATTGAAATGCAATAGCTCGATACTTGGGTTATAATTATGGGTGACAATTTCATATGACACCGCTAGAGAAAATGGCAGTTTTTTCTAGCGGTGTCATATGTTTTACCTAGCGGTGTCACCCATAATTATGACCCTAGTATCGATCTATTGCATTTCAATCTATTTTAGATTTAGGGTTAGCTAGGGTTAGTTAGGGCTAGTTAGGGTCCACCAATTTTTTTAAACATGTTAAAATAAATATTTGAAATTTCAAGCTGACCTTCGGAGGGTTCGAACTCCGCAGTTGAACAGTTTCGGAATTTTAGCAGCTGAGAGAGAGAAAGAGAGAGAGAGGGTGGGGTGGAGGTGATGGGTAATAGCGGTGGTGGTGGTGGCAGTCTAGTATGTAACAGTCTAAGTAACCTACATAAAAGTCGTCCTTATGACTCAGAATAAACTTTATTTTTGTGATAGTGCAGGTCACAGCTCATGAATATGTATGAGGGGAGTGGCGGAGAGGGGGGGAGATAGAAAGAAAAGAAAGGAAAGAAGGGAGAAAAGAGAAAAAGGAATGAAAGGAAAATGTAAAATGTTAGAGTAAAAAAAAAATGAAAGAATAGTAAAAAAGAAAAGACCGAAAGTTTGTGTAAAGGCCACACACATACACATTCATATACACACATACATATACAAACATGCAGATTGCGTGAGAGAGAGAGAGTGAGAGCAGGAGAGGAGAGAGAGAGAGAGCAGAAGGAGAGAGAGAGGGAGAGCAAGAGAAGGAGAGAGAGAGAGGGTGAGAGCAGGAGAAGGAGAGAGAGAGAGAGGGTGAGAGCAGGAGAAGGAGAGAGGAGAGGGTGAGAGCAGGAGAAGGAGAGAGAGAAAAGAGACAGAGAGGTGTGAAAAGAGGATGTGAAAGAACTTGAGAGAGAAGAAAAGAGAGATAGACAGAGAGAGAGAGAGAGAGAGAGAGAGAGAAGGAAGGGAAGGGAAGAGGGTCTGAGAGAGAGAAAGAAATGTGGAGAAAGAGAGGGGATATAGAAATAGAGTGTGAGAGAGAGGGGGAGTGTGAGAGCGAGAGATTGAAAGGGGAGAGAGAGGGAGAGTCGGAGTGAGAGCGAGAGATTGAAAGGGGAGAGAGAGGGGAGAGCGATGGAGAGAGGGTGAAAGCGATAGAGAAAGAGGGAGAGTGAGCGTGGAGCGGGAGAGAGCGAGCGAGAGCTAGGGAGAGAGAGAAAAAAGAGAGAGAGGGAAAGATGGAGTCAAAGAACTACGAAGAGAAGAAAAGGAGAGAAAGAACAGAAGGACTGAGAAAAAGAGAGAGAGAAAAAAGGAGAGAGGGAGAAAGAAAGAGAAAGACAGAGACGTGGAGAGGAAGACAGACAGATACGAGTTACTATACGTTAATAGAAACAAAAGCAAAACCAGAGAACGGGCCTATCTTTGAGTGATCGTTGGTTATGTATGTATGGAAGAGCCTAAAAACTAAGGCAGGACAATAGAAAAAGCTTGCGGCGTGTGAAGTTTATGCCTTATGTATCAAGAATTAAACGCATAATTGAAACTTCCCAAAGCCAGATATTGAAACTGGATCACTAATTTAAACATCAGAGAACCGGTTTCCGTATTGACGTACCTCCGTCAACACCCAGGAATAATCTTAATAGTATCTAATTATATAAGAGGGCTGCAGACGGCTTCCTCGACAGGAAGTCGTATAATAACTAACCGTAGCAAGAATAATAGCTTGCTACCAGTTACAATCACTCTACTATGTCTTTGGATGGCCAAGACAAATGCCGGATCTTTTCGGTTTGAACGGCAGTTTTTTCTAGCGGTGTCATATGAAATCGTCACCCATAATTATGACCCTTGTATCAATCTATTGCATTTCAATCTGTTTTAGGGTTAGGGTTAGTTAGGAGTGGCGGAACGGTATCTTTTTTCTTTACAAATGTAAATAAACCCAATCTGTTTCTTAAACGAGGGACATATTCATACGGCACAGAAAGTTTTCACCTCAATAGACGTCATTGATTGGTTGAAATTGCAGAAATTGAGGAAAAAAAAATAACAAATATCTTACAAACAATAGAATTTTCTCGATAAAGCCAAGAGAAAAAGATGTTTTATAAACACATTCTACCAGTATACGAAGTTTAAAAGTGTTTAGTTACGTGGAAATTATTTTTAAAAACTGCCGTTCAAACCGAAAAGATCCAAAATGCCAACGATCAGGCCAACCTAAGCTGTAGTTTAACACTTTGACCACGTTACTAAATGTTATGACCATTGACCCATAAGTGTCCATGGTCCTTTGTTTTATATATTTTTTAAGACCAGAAGGATAATCCATCATATTTCTGCAATATCTGTATTTTTCTGAGATATCTTATTCTTACTTGTTTCAGTTATTTGACTGCGGCCATGCTGGAGCACCGCCTTTAGTCGAACACATCGACCTCCAGGACTTATTCTTTGTAAGCCTAGTGCTTATTCTGATGGTCAATTTTGCCGACCTTCTAAGTTACGGGGACGTAAGCACACCAATATCGGTTGTCAAGCGACGGTGGTATTGTAACAAACACAGACTCACACACAGATACATATATATATCACCGTGATCGACCAGGCTATCAGATGTTGCTACACATCGCTGGTCACAATGCACTTTGCATTGTTTTAGCCTTTAAGTGACGCCACCCCGCTGGCTAAGCGAGCAGGCCAACATATATATATATAGTTCAGAAAGATTTAGATTCAGATGAATGTGGTGCTTAAGTCAAAGGCACCAGAATTTGGTATGGTATTATCCATATAAATCAAATGGGGTGGTTATAATCAAAATAAGCAACAAGGATATACTACACAACCTTGGATACCCTTGTTGCTTATTTTGGATATATATATATATATATATATATATATATATATATATGATGGGGTTCTTTTAGTTTCCGTCTACCACATCCACTCAAAGCTTTGGTCGGTCCGAGGTTATAGTAGAAGACACTTGCACAAGGTGCCATGCTGTGGAACAGAACCCGGAGCCATGTGGTTGGGAAGCAAGCTTCTTACCACACAGCCACGCCTGCGCGTGACATAAGATATATTATGCAGGTATGCGTGTATAGCTCGTCTTTCTAGCGTTCATAATTTTTCACTTTGTCTTGGCTTAACAGCCCTTATCGTTTGTTTTTACTGTCTTGTTCTCACTGTCCTGTTTTTGTGACCACTTTCACCCTCCACAAAAAAATCCCAAATTTTTTTAATTTGCTTTGCGGGAAGGACTGTTTCAACGAAGTCCCGTATTGTCATTAGCTTCGAAACTCGGAGTAGACGAAACAGGGACAACTGCTGAAAGGAATGTTTTTTTTATGTTGAATGTCTCGTTTCTCTGTTTCTTTTTTTATTCGTTGTTCGAAAAAAGTTCGTTTTCGATGTTTTTGTTATGTTTTCGTTTCTCATTGTGTCCACGTTTTTTTTTATGCATGTATATATACATATGTACGGGGACGTAAACACACCAACATCGGCAGTCACACCATCACTTGACTACCGATGTTGGTGTGTTTACGTTTCCGTAACATAGCGGCTCGACAAAAGAGACCGATAGAATAAGTACTAGGCTTAAAAAGAATAAGTCTTGAGATTGAGTTCTTCGACTAAACGTGGTGTTCCAGCATGGCCGCAGTCAAATGACTGAAACAAATAGAAGAATATATATATATATATATAATATATATTATATATATATACTTATTTACTTGTTTCAGTCATTTGAGTGCGGCCATGTGTGTATGTGTTTCCATATTTTCTAGGAACATACAAGCAGCTTCGAACGATCATACGCACACATGTATATATACACTGACACACACACATATATACACTCACACTCACATAGACTCACACACACACACACATATAGACTCACACACACACTCACACACACACACACATATAGACTCCACACACACACACACACACACATATAGACTCACACACACACACACACACACATATAGACTCACACACACACACACACACACATATAGACTCACACACACACACACACACACATATAGACTCACACACACACACACACACACATATAGACTCACACACACACACACACACACATATAGACTCACACACACACACACACACACATATAGACTCACACACACACACACACATATATATATATATATATACATACATACATACATACAGCAAGTACATACATACCTACACATACACTTGCTCTCTCACGTGGGTTCTACACACGAACAACTCATCCATCCCGACCTCTACACACACACACACACACACACTCACACATACACTCACACACAAACACACATTTCGTCCATACACGTGCAACATGGATGTGTTATTAAGTTTAAATCAACATTTTATACTCAATAGGCTTAACATAAATACCGTTTAAGATCGATCCCTTCACCGTTGTATTTGGATTTGACCCGTTAATGAGGTCGCCGAGTATAGAAACACACAGACCCCTGTTTGTCTACGCGTTTCTTCGTTAGTTTAATGAGGTTGTGGTCCAGGAGCGAACCTTTTACACTCAGGAATTATATTCTTCTTTATTCTTTCACTTGTTTTCGGTCATTAGACTGCGGCCATGCTGGGGCACCGCCTTGAAGAATTTTTGTCGAACGAAACGACCCAGGTACTTATATATATATTTGTTTTATTTTTATGTCATTTGAAGCCTGGTACGTACTCTGTCGCTTTCGGTTGCCGAACCGTTACGTCATGAGGACATAAATACATACATACATACATATATATACGATGGACTTTTTTCAGTTTCCGTCTACCAAATCCACTCACAAGGCTTTGGTCGGCCTGAGACTATAGTATAAGACATTTGCTGAAGGTGCCACGTAGTGAGACTGAACCTGGAAGCATGTGGTTGGGAAACAAGCTTCTTATTTCTTTACTACCCACAAGGGGCTAAACACAGAGAGGACAAACAAGGACAGACAAAGGGATTAAGTCGATTATATCGACCCCAGTGCGCAACTAGTACTTATTTAATTGACCCCGAAAGGATGAAAGGCAAAGTCGACCTCGGCGGAATTTGAACTCAGAACATAGTGGCAGGCGAAATACTGTTAAACATTTCGTCCGACGTGCTAACGATTCTGCCAGCTCGCCGCCTTTGGAAAACAAGCTTACCATACAAACACGCCTGTGTCTAATAATCATTTTTATATAATTCCTAAAAATATTTAATTATAAAAATATAATAGGACATCTTTTTAACATTGAATGGCTAGGAGGGGCCATGCAAGTAAAAGCGGAATCCATAGGGTCCGTAGTCAAAACATATTAAAGTCGGCTGGTTTATTATTGATCGTCACAGCTCACATTAACTCCGCTTCTAAAAATATCTTAGACTTCATTACCAAACAGGGGATCAAGGAAAGATCTCTTCGGTGCAGGGACTCCACCCACTCTACTCCATCTTATACCATACTGTACAGTTTGACAATGTCAAATCAAAAGATTACTTAGAGTTGGCCATGTACCCGTTTGTGTGGTGTGTGATTTGGAACTAGAGTGTGTGAGGAAGAGAGAGAGTGAGAGACAGGGTGCGTGAGAGAGGCAGAGTGAATAACTGAGAGAGAGATATGTCCCTAATGTTTTGTAATGTCCCCTCTCCGTCGCCCCTTGTGGGTAATAAAAAATCAGAGTGATAATATTTAAGAGAGACGGAGAGAGTGTTTGAAAGAGGCAGAGAGAATGTGACAGAGAGATAGGTTGGGTAGAGTGAGAGAGAAAAAGATAAAGAGAGAGTCAGAGGAAAGAGAGGGAGACGGAGATAAAGATGGGAGAAAGAAAGAGATAGAAGGAGACAACATATATATATTAGAAAATTTAATCTGGGTTGGAGCGCGAGCGAGCATGATAGCCTTTCGGCTGAGGGCATTTCAGAACATCGTTATTAAAATAGACAAGATGACAGAAAGACAAATTAATAGAGATAAATAAATAAATAGACAACAACCTCTTCAGACAATAAAAATGAAATGATTAAAAACAGAAGAAAACAAAAAAAAAAAAAAGATGGATGATGAATATAGTTTTGAAAATAGCAGTAGCGGAAAACATTTATTTACAAGATGTCACTGATCAGGAAGACATCAGCTACAACAACTGGAACATCTACAACATCAATCAAAAGTAATCCATCAAAAGCTGGACTAGTTTCTATTTAATGGAAAGCAACAAACACGTAAGCAGACAGCAAACACACCGACTGACAGGAAGCAGACGATATCAGAGCGAAGACATATTGAAATGGTGACAAGTAAGCGTTTTTATGTATGCAACCGGAAAACGAAATGGCTTGCTTGCTTGCTTTCTGTATCTGTGTGTGTGTGTGTGTGTGTGTGGTGTGTGTGTGTGTGTGTGTTTGTGTGTGAGTGTATGTGTGTGAGTGTGTGTATGTGTGTCTGTGAGTGTGAGTGAGTGTG
>NW_021828682.1:0-5000 GCF_006345805.1 Octopus sinensis
GCGACAGAATTGTGACTACGTCGGGCGAAATGCTTAGCAGCTTTCTTCCGGCTTTACTTTCTAAGTTTAAATACAACTGAGATTGACTTTGCTTTTCATCCGTTCGGGGTCGATAAAATAAGTATCAGTTGAGCAAAGGAGTTGATGTGATTGACGAGCTTTCGGCTTCAAAATTCCAGACTTTGTGTCTATAGTAGAAAGAATATTAAAAAGACTTCAACATAAAGCCAGAATCGTAACATTACAGACTCCACTCAAAGGAGAACAAACTCGCTCATCGCCATTTTATCTGTTATGAATACAAATATATTTGACACCTTTATCCATCATTCTCTGCCCAACGGGTATTCAGGTGTTAGCTAGGGTGATTAAATGGGGTAGGGAAGAGCTCGGCGACGCAGAGATGTTTCTGAAGGATCTGTCAGGAACCAGAGTAATAAAAATATTTAATTTCTTGTCATAAATATTGAAACATTCCATAGAAGCGGTTATTGTCCCGCTTTTGTTCAAGTTTTGCTCTTTTCATCTCACTACAGTGTAGACTTTCTCATATCAATTATAAATACATGAAACATATATTAACGCATACATATATACATGCATAAGTACATACAAAAATCCACATAGACATACATGAATACGTACATACACTCATACACACAGACATACATGAATACGTACATACATAGAAAGATGCACACATACATACAGACACATACATGCATGCATACATACACGATTACATACATGCACACATACACACATACACATAGACATACATGCATACATAGACAGACTGACACATGCATATATGTATGCATGTGTATGTATGTGAACATGTGTTTACATATATAATATATATATATATATATATATATATATATAAACACACACACACTTATACATATACACACACATACAGTTACATACAGATACATACATACATACAGACATACAGACATATACGTGTGTGTGTGTGTGTATACACACGCGCGCGCGCACAGTCGCATATAGAGAGAGAAATTTAGATATGGCTGTGAAAATATGAAAGCGTATATAAATAGCCGTATACACACAAATAAAATGATGCGTATGCGTAAGTATATATACATATATATATATATATAATGTATATGTACACACGTGTATACAATGGGGCAGCATCTGTTTAATGGAATAAAACATCTTCATCTCCATCACCAACTCCTCCACCGTTGACAAGATTGAGTAGGTCACAGAATAACAGAAAAATCTTCCTTTCTATCCAGATGTCAACCTACCCATCCACCCCCCATCCTCCTCCTCATCTCTCACCTTCCACCCCTCCTCCTCCTCCTCCTCCTCCTCCTTTCTTCTCCCTCCCTTCCTGTCATTCATCTCCCTACACTTCTCTTTTAAACCCTCCTATATTTTGTCTTTTCTTTTTTCTTCCCTTTCTTTCTTTCTTTCTTTCTTACTTTCTTTCTTTCTTCTTCCTTTCTTTTCTTTTCTTTCTTTTCACTAGTTCCAGTCATTGGACTGCGGCCATGCTGGAACGCTGCCTCGACGGGTTTGGCCGAACAAATCGACCTCAGCGCTTTTCTTTTTTAAAGTCTGGCACTTATTCTATCGGTCACTTTTTGCCGATCCGCTAATGTTACGGGGATGTAAACAAACCACACCGGTTGTCAAGCAGTGGTGGAGGATAAACACGCTCACAAAAACACAAACACGCAAACACCAACGCACAAATACGACAGGCTGCTCTCGGTTTCCTTGTACTGAATATGCTCACAGAAAGATTAAGTGAGTGAGAGAGAGAGAGAGAGAGAGAGGAAGAGAGGGGGATGGAGGGGGGAGAGGGAAGACAAAGAAAAGTGAAACATTAAAACAAGAAAAATATTGAACAGTCTGATGTCAAATAAGTCAGCGTTCAATCAGCAGGCGCCAAAAACAGCAGCGCCAAACCAGCTGAGCCAAAACGTCTCATACTCTCTCTCTCTCTCCTCTCCACACACACACACACACACACACACGACGGGTTTTAGCACAAGCAAATTTTCCCCACAAAGTATTGGATAACCGGAGGCGGATCGACGAAGAGATATTGCCCAAGTCGCCGTTTTGTGAGATGACATCCAGAACTACGATGGCAGCAACGCAAAATCCTCGAGTACAGCCGCCATTGAAGGTTAAATAACACGATCATTGAAGTATGCGAACTGCAGAGCTCATTTATTGCCAAATTCCCTATCCACACAGCCAGCCACGCTTTTTTAGTAAAATTCAGTCAAGTAAAATTCACAAGTTTACAATTGCGTTTTATTTTACCTCGTTACTATTTAAATTTCATTTCTTTTGTTTATATGAAAGAACAGAGGAAGAAACGGCGGGGAAAAAACGGTACCGTTTGGTGAGCAGAGAAGTAGAGTGTTTGTTTATTCAGATATTTTGGTTCTATTATTATTTAGGCTGCAAACGAACTATAATTACGTAGACGAAGGATATTAAAGTTCATTCTTAAGAAAAAAAGACTTCTGTCTTAAAATGTATTTCATAAAATCAAAATAAATCATCTATATCATTTTATATACACACACGCAAAATATACTTAGCTATCTCAGCACACGCATCACATATACATATATGCATGTATGTATATATGCATGTATGCATATATGTATATATGTATATATGCATGCATGTATGTGTATATGCATGTATGTATGTACGTATGAACGTATGTATGTATATATGTATATATGTGTATATGTATGTATGTTTGTATGCATGTGTGCATGTATTTATGTATGTCATTATTCAATTTTATTTCAAGATTTCTTGAGAAAGAATCGGTTTCTAACCCAGGTCCAAGGCTCCTTCATTGGAATTTCAACAACATCAACAAGGTATGTATGTATGTATGGATGGATGGATGGATGGATGGATGGATGGATGTGTGCTGATTTGTGTTTTATTTTATGTATGTACTCTCATGCATATAGTTTCATATCTAGACATGCTTGTATATACTTAAATGATAAACTTCTGGAAAGTTTTACAGATTTTTAGAGTTCCATGGCTTGAATCTGTAGTATTCAAATAAGCTTTTTCCTTTCTGGTTTTGAGAAGTTTAATTCTTCAAGACTGGAATTTAGGCAGTGTGTTACACATCTCCGTGCCCCAATAATTACAGGTATAAGCCTGAACTTGTAATCTGGATAAATTAACTGTAGATTCGTCAATAGTTCAGCGTAGGTGTTCTCTTTTTCTCTGATCTTTGGTTCTATGTTAACATCCGCTGGGCAGCTGATTGTATGTATGTATGTATGTATGTATGTACGTATGTATGCATGCACTCACCCACCCACGCGCATACATGTATTATATATACACATATATGTATGTATGTATGTATCAGCATACACAGAGGCATATATGTGGTCTGATCAATAAGTATCCGGACTCTTGCCATAGTAACGAAGTTGAGGCATGCAGAGTGAAACCGCTTGGCACAGATTCACCTTGAACTGTTGTGCATGCGCACTAAGTTTTAACGTTCTAGCTCACTTCCGCTGTTTACTGTAGTGCATGGAAGGATCGTCGCATAGACCATGACAGAAAGTTGAGCAGAGAATCTGCATCAAATTTTGCCAAAAGCTTGGTGATACCTGCTCAGAGACCTATGCAAAGTTTTCAAAAATCTTTCATCGTTCTCGACACAATCAAAGTGATCTTGTGCAATTAAAACCCAAGTGTCCTTTTGGTCAGCGAAAGCAGTTTTGGCACAAACTTGGCAGACACGTGTCTCATACACAACTCTTCGGTGATGATGGACTGATATGAACCGTAACTTATCTGCATATCCTCTGATAACTCATGGACGATGATTCGACGTTTTCCCCTCATAGCTACACGCACATCTGCAATGTTTTTCTCAGTTCTGCTGGTTGCGGGTCTCTGAGAAGGTTCGTCAATATCGACATATTTTGGCTATCTTGGAAACGTCTGAACCACTCCTACACATGTATGCGACTCATACACTCCTCTCCATACACTTTCTGCAACTTTGCGTCAGCCTGAGCAGGTATCGACATGACAACTTGCTCTGTCATGGTCAATGCGACGATCACACGCTACACATGTTTCTTTCAAGCACTGCTGTAAACAGCGGAAGTGAGCTAGAACGGTAAAACTTAGTGCGCACGCACAGCAGAGGTCAAGTTGAATCTGTGCCAAGCGGCTTTACTCTGCATGCTTCAGCTTCGTTACTATGGCAACAGTCCAAATACTTATTGATCAGACCTCTTATGTGTATCTATCTTTCTATCTATCTATCTATCAACACAAAACCTTCGCTCCCCACAAATTCCAGGTCTTGCGCCTATAGTAGAAAGGATAATAAATGAACATAAAAATAAGCCTTAACATAAATATGTCCATATGCATGTATGAATGGATGTATGTTTAAACGACGGGCTTCCACACACAGTCTTCTTCAACCAAATCCACTCACAAGACATTGGTCGGTCAGGAGCTATAGTAGAAGACACTTACCCAAGGTACCGCACTGTGGAACTAAACTTGATACCACATAGAGTAGGTCTATTCACACAACATTGCCTAGTCATTTCCCCCCTTCCCCAATGCAATTTTTTTGTTGGAATTGAATCGTTTGCAGACATAGTCGATTTCCCACACAGTTTTCAATCATAATCAACAAGGCCACCTAAAGGTCTTCTTGTGAGTTGGAAAACAGAGAACGGAAACTACCTTCTTTTGTTGTTTTCTTGGTCCCCATGGGGCACCATACCTTTTTGAGATGCACAGTCATTCGATGTCAAGAATATGGTGTTTATTTGATGGATTTCTCGTATTACAGTCAATGAAATCTAAGTCTGTCATACTTCATTCCAAAACAACATATGTTATGGCTGATACTGCAAATGTGTTAAAGACACAATGCGTATTCAACTACGGAAATAAATTCTTTTTTCTATTTTTGTGACTGTCAAAATATT
>NW_021828684.1:5000-7980 GCF_006345805.1 Octopus sinensis
TATATATATATATATATATATCTATATATATATATATATACATATACATATATACATATATATATGTTATGTGTGTTATTTATGTATATCCTCACATTTGTAATCGCATTGCTTATATCCTGTTTCTTCTTTTCTCTCTTCCTTTCCTTCGTGCTGTTTTAATGCTTTCCATTTATTTATTTATTTCGAATTCCCTTTCTCCCCTCGCGCCCCCGCCTTCCCTCTCCTCCCCCCCGCTTCCCATTAACTTTCCAAGTTGGAAGGGAATTTATCAGTAAACTTAGAAAGTGTAACTCTTGATTAAATCTGTAAACAGAGGCCTTCAAAGTTTGACACTTGCTGCCATACTTGGCAGATATTTGGGTAAGTTGTTAGCATACCACGGCTCTCTGCTTCCTACCTGGACAGTTACGTTGACTAACAGCAATCAGACCCCCCCGCTCCTCTCTCCATCCCCCTCTCTCATTCTCTTCACGCCTCTACAGCATAAATTACGAGATAGTACTACAAGGCACCAAAGACAGCATGGAAGCGTTGAAGGGAACAATATATATATCGATCTCTCTGTCTGTCTGTCGGTCTCTCTCTCTCTCTTTCTCTGTCTGTCTATGTATTTGCCTATCTGTATTCATACATGTGTTAATATATTGGTGTGGCTTCTCAACCATATGGTTCCGGGTTCAGTCCCAATCCGTGGCACCTTGTGCAAGTGTCTTCTGAAATTGCTTCGAGCCGAAAAAGCCTTGTATATATATATATAAACGTTGGGAAACTGAAAGAGACCCATCTTTTATATATAGTATATATATGTAGGAGCACTCCGTCGACTACGACGACGAGAGTTCCAGCTGATACGATCAACGGAACAGCTTGCTTGTGAAATTAATATGCAAGTGGCTGAGCACTGCAAAGGCATGTGTACCCTTCACATACTTCCTAGGGAGATTGGGCGTGACACAGAGTGTGACAAGGCTGTCTCTTTGAAATACAGGTACAACTCATTTTTGCCAAGTGAGTGGACTGGAGCAACGTGAAATAAAGTGTCTTGCTCAAGGACACCACATGTCACCGGGAATTGAACTCACGACCTTACCATCGTGATCCGAATGCCCGAACCACTACCCACGCGCCTTCACACACACACGTGGTGTGTGTGTGTGTGAGTTAATGTTAATTAATCAATAAATTAATTTGTATCCAATAGATCTCTGTTTTCTAAAATAATAATAATAATAATATAATAATAATAATAATAATAATATATATATATAAATGTATGTATATATCTATATATATATATATATATATATATATATATATATATATATATACATAATATAAATATATATATATATATATACATATATATATATATATATATATATATATATATATATATATATATATATATATATATATATAACTAATATACATATAAATATATGTCTGTGCGTGTGCCTTCGTGCCTGTGTTTGTCCGTCCATCACCGCTTGAGAAACGGCGTTGGTGTGTTTACGTCCCCGTAAAAATAGCGGTTTGGCAAAAGGGCCCGATAGAAAAAGTGCTCAGCTTAAAAATAAATAAGCTTTGGGGTCGATTTGTTCGACTAAAACCCTTCAAGGTGGTGCTCCAGCATGCTCGCAGTCAAATTACTTAAGCAAGTAAAAGAATAAAAGAATAGATGAATAACCCACAAGTGTGAACAAGAGAGACAGAGACAGGCAGAAACAAGGAAAATGCCACTTATATTTGAACACTATACAAATATTCCTTTAAAAAAACTTTTCATTTAATTTTTCTAAATTTAATTATTTAATCGTTACAGTTGAAAAGTTCTCAAAAAGACTGAAACCGGTACTGAAATGTTCTTTATAAAATTATTTTAGCATTTTCTATCTTGACTTTTGTTCCACACACACACACACCACACATATATATATATATATATATATATATATATAATATATATATGGAACAAAAGTCAAGGCACTGGGGTCGATTCATTTGACTAAAAATTCTTCAAGGCGGTGCCCCAGCATGATGCATTCTAATGACTGAACAAGTAAAAGTTAAAAATAAATACATATATATATATATATATATATTTTTTTTTTTTTTTTGTACTTGTTCAGTCATTTGACTGCGGCCATGCTGGAGCACCGCCTTTAGAGTGGTGAAAGAGTACAGAAGGGATCACCACCTCCTGCCGGAGCCTCGTGGAGCTTTTAGGTGTTTTTTTCGCTCAATAAACACACACAATGCCCGGTCTGGGAATCGAAACCGCGATCCTCCGACCGCAAGTCCGCTGCCCTAACCACTAGGCCATTGCGCCTCCATATATATATATATATATGCTGACGTGGTGCACCTTGGCTGAAGAATTCAGAGCTTAAGTTCAAACTCATTTAAGCATTAGTACGTGTTTTCTAAAGTGAGTATATCTGGATTTCACCTTTTGTATATGTGTGTGTGTCTTGCGTGTGTGGAGTGGTGGTGGTGGTGGGGCGTGGGGCGTGTGTGTGTGTATTAACTGAATGTCCCAAACGAAGCGAGAAGCCACTTAATGTAATGAACTATGAAAAAAAAAGAAATTAAAACGCAAGAAATGACTTTATTTTAAACTCAGATCGTAAAGCCGGAAGAAATGCCGCCAAGCATTTTGTTCGGCGTGCTATGGATTCTGCCAGCTAAGTTGGATGAACCAGAAACTCTAAACTCTACCTTCGTATTCCGAAGAATTTGTCCGCATTCACCGTTTTCCATAATTGTGCTACATTCGAACAGAATGGTACACAATGCCGATTCCCTCATATTTATGAAAGACCAGCTTATAACTAATGACATCAATCTGTTTGGTAAATGGCAGCGATCGACCGTCTCTACACGTGATCCCTACAGATCCTAAAATATACGGAAGCTCGTATGTATACGTAAGAAAATTGCAGTTAATTCCGATTTATGAAGTTTTATTAAAACAGCA
>NW_021828685.1:0-7786 GCF_006345805.1 Octopus sinensis
TTTATGGCCATTAGGGCTACCAACAACAGGCTAGTTATGTTTTGGCAGCCATGGCCAAAGTGGAAAAAATGAAAAAAAACAAAAGACTGTATTGTTTATAGAATAGCCGGAAGGATTACGGACGGATAAAATCCGAATTCTTCACGACGTGGGCCCTCTGAGATTGGACATATCTCCATATTTATACGAGGGCCTGCGTCGGACTCCCCCACGAGCCAAGGAAAAAAATAAAAGTGAAGAAGACGACGAAAAACAAGTCGAACAAGTCGAACAAGTCGAAACACTGATATAAGGTAGCTATGGATGCATTTATGTGGTGTTGTTTAAATGTGCGCGGCCTGGGATCAAGCTGGAAGCAAGGTCGCTTCCTTAATGATATCAGGTCGCGTAATTTGGATGTTATTGTTGCTACAGAAACCGGTTAGAGGGCCAAGAGGTCTACTCCCGCTGTTTGACGGCTACGAGAGTTTTTTCTCTCCGGCCAGTCCTACAGGCGGGGGTGGGGTGTTGGTCCTATAAAAAGAAACCGGGTTTTTGAGAAAAAGTTAATTTTTTCAGACCCAGAAGGTAGGCTGGTCGTCATGGATTTGACGTTCAGTAATGGTAAAGTTATCAGACTGGTTGCAATTTACGCACCCAACCAAAAAGGGCAAAGTGATTATTTTCGAGAACTGGAAAAATTTCTTGGTACTTCGCATTCATTAGTTGTGCTAGGAGACTTTAACACAATTTGCAAAGCGGATGTAGATTGTGTTGGCTTGCGTCCAGATAGAAAAGGTAACATTGGCTTCCTGGAACTGCTAAGCCGCTTTGCTAGCTAGCAGATCCTTATAGGTTGGAATTTCCGAACCATTGTGGACATGGGTCAAACAGCGACGGATCTTCCAGGTCATATATAGATAGGAATAATTAGAAAAGTAGACAGAAAAAATAGTTAAGTGTCCACAGTTTTACCTGGTCAGCTACAGTGATCATAAAATGGTCACCTGTAAGCTTGACATAGATAGGTTTAAAAATAGAGGCTCCGGTTACTGGAAACTTAATACGTCCCTTTTGGCGATTAAGGAGTACAGAGACCGGATTAGGACTATAATTCAGAGGGGCGCTATCTGGTGCCATCATTAATAACAAATGGTGGTATGCCCTCAAGCGAGCCATCAAATTCGAGTCAATTAGATATAGCATAGGATTAGTGGCTAGAGAGGCTAGGAGGGAATCTAATCTAGTTAAGGAATTAGAGGAAGCTTGAAAACTGGCTCTGCGGTTCAGGTGGCGGCCAAGAGACTGGCGTTAAACCAGCACCTCGAGGCCAAACACATGGGCTGCATTGTCAGGGCTAGGATCCGCGCAATGGGTTGTGAAGGAATCAACGCCGTGAGATGGGCCCGAGTGGTGGAAGCTCAGCGTGGTAACGAACGCCACGATTCGATCTATGACGAACCAACAAGGTGAGTGATAAACGAGCCCGAGGAGATGTGTGAGGCCTTTCAGGAGCACTTCGCTCAGCTTTTCGGGAGTGCGGCGGACTGGATAGGAGGAGGGCCTTTACGGACCTCCTCGACGGGCTGCCGCGCTTATCGGGGGAGAGCGGAGGGCTGTGAAGGGCCAATCACGCCTGGGGGGGAGGTGGTTGGTGAGCGATGGCGGACTGCGGCGCGGGCAAGGCGCCGGGTTTAGATGGTCTACCCTATGAGTTATATAAGAGTATGCCAGACTTGTTCGGGCACCTACCGGTGGAGGTCTATGCGAACTGGCAGCAGAACGGGTTCATACCCAGATCTGTGCGCCGGGGAGTAGTGACACTCGTCAGAAAGGACCCGAGCAAGGGGGAGTGCATTGATAATTTCAGGCCCATCACTCTGCTAAACACAGAGTTGAAGATTTTGGCCAAAGTGTTATCGAAAAGATTGGCGCGTGTCGCGGATGGTCTGATCGGGGAGGCACAGACATGTGCCGTTCCCGGCAGAACCATTCAGGACAATCTCCATCTTATGCGGTACACTATAGAGGGGTTTAATAATGATTCTGGCAAGGGTGGGGCACTGGTCCATTTAGACCAATCTAAAGCGTTCGATAGGGTCGACCATCGCTACCTGGTATCTGCCCTGGCACAGTTCGGGCTGGGCCTTGGCTTGCTCAGGTGGATTATCCAAATTTACGACAACATCGACTCGGTAGTTCGGGTGAACGACTTCTTGTCGAAGCCGTTCAACATCAAGCGCTCGGTTCGTCAAGGGTGTCCGCTCTCCCCGCTTTTGTACGTGATGGCTCTTGAGCCATTACTGCGAAAACTGAGCGGCATCCCGAGACAGCCAGGTAGTGGAAAATCGGTGTCAGCGTACGCGGATGACATCACCATCATCGTAACCAAAATGGATCACCTACGTAAAGTAGGCAAGGCCATAGAGGTTTACGAGACGGTGACAGGAGCAAAAGTTAATCGCGAAAAGTCAGTCGGCTTGCAACTCGGCACCTGGAGAGGCAAGTCGATGCCTCCTGACAGCGTCGTGGGACGTTGGACGGAGGGTCCGATTAAGTTGCTAGGGGTTTGGTTCGGTCCAGACCTCCAAATAGAGAAGAATTGGGGTGAAGTATCGAGCAGGGTAGCTGCAGTAACCAAGACCTGGTCTTGGCGGTGGCTATCCCTGAAAGGGAGGGCGGAGGTAGCCAATGTGTTTATCGCATCGGTTATCACCTACCGCCTTTCCGTCATTCCTTGCCCTGATTCGTGGTTGATCAAGTTGGAAAGACAGCTCTTCTACTTCTTGTGGAAGGGCGAGAAACCACTTGTGAAACGCTCTACTTGCTGTCAACAACCGTTAAAGGGTGGGCTAGGGATGCCTTGGCTGATGATGCGCAGACATGCGCTGAGATTAAGACATCTGTGGCTCTACCTGGATGGTGAACGGGTGTGGTCTCCGCTAGCAAAACTGATGTTTCCCAAGTTCACTAGTTTCGGTGGATGGGAAACCTGGCTGAATCGTAGATCGAAACTAGGCACATGGTACATGGAGTGTCGCAGGCTCTCCTGCTATTCCGTCGCTCGGGCAACGCCTGCGGTGGGGGTTCCACCACATTCTTCTATAGAGGGGTGGTAGAGGCGGAATGTGAAGATACCTTGGGAAACCCTAGGTCTCGACGATAATCAGCTGGCCAGTCTGTTCCGACGTACGTTCGAGCCGAAGACACTGGACAACTTCCAGAAGTCTCTGGCATGGCAATGCTACAGAGGAGCTCTACCTGTTCGGGATAAACTCGCAAGCACGGTGGCCAAGACAGCCCGATATGTCCAAGATGCGAGCGGGATAGGGAAACCGTCCCCCACGCTATTGTTCATTGTTCGGTCGGTCGTGTCTGAGGTGTGGGTTTATGCCGAACAGCTGTTGTCAGCACACGAAGAGTACAGCTGTCGACTGAGTCTATTACAAAAATGACCCACCAGATTTCCTCGCGAAAGAAGGTAAGAATTTTTTCCTCGTTGTGGTAGCAATTGCGAAAGAGGTGATATGGAGACGAGAATGAAAGGTTTACGGTCAGGCCAAGTTCATCTCCGGCCCTGGTTTGATGAATTACTTCATCTTTCACTGAAAAGGAAGATAGGGCTGGAGAGAAAATGCCTGACTAGAGAGTGTATGAAGAACGATGGAGGATGTAGCACGAAAGTTGCGAATGGATGACACCACATAAATGTAAAACAAGACGAAACCAAAGTATCAGTGGTGAGGCGGGCTCGTGGGGTCCGAGCTAAACCCGCCCCCACTCCATCCGTAATGTCTTCCGGTCTGTTCTTCATTCGATTTTATATTTTTTTATTTTTGTGATTTTTAATCTCATCTTTTTTGTAAACTCCCATCCGAAACTGACCCCACATCAGGTTTTATTGTCCCCTATGTTCGCCCCTTGTGGGTAATAATAAAACCATTCCAATCTGTTATATATTTTGAGTATTGTTATCACTAGCGATATCAAGATATACTTTGTATTTTGCATTTTATGTGTATGTATATATATATAGATGTACATGTAATATGTACACATATATATAACACATATACATGCACTATGACCCGGCAACGACGGTTTTTAATGCTAGTTTTATATATATATATATACATATATATTTATATATATATATATATATATACATATATATATTTATATATATATATATATATTATCCATATATAGATATTTATATTATATATATATATATATCGACCCTCCCCATCATCCTCCTTCACCTGCACCTCCAGCAATATTATCTATCGCGTCTCTGCTCTCTCTGCCATTTCTTGTACATCGGACAAACGGACGCCGCTTGGCTGACCGGTCCGTGGAACCACTTCGTGACATCCACCTTGCGAACGACACACCGGTCTCACGCCATTTCCGCTCCACCGGTCACTCCTTGCAACACCTATCTGTGTTCGGTTTGTCCTTACACAGAGGCCATCCGGATCCCGTTTGCGCCGTGAACAGGAATTAATCTTCTCTCTTCGCTCTTATACACCATTTGGTCTCAACTCTCTCCCCCCCTACCTCATCTAACCCCCCTCTCCCCTCCCCCCCTCCTCACCTACCTTTCCCCCCGACCCCTACTCTCCATCTTCCTTCATTCCTTCACATCCTTTCACTCCAACTCCCCTTCCCTTCTTTCCTCTTTCTCCCCCCTCCTTCCCTTTCCCCTCCCTCCTGCTCCCCTCACTCCCCTTCCCTCTCCCCTCTCTCCCCCTCTCCCCCTCTCCCTCTTTCCTCCTCCCCTCCCCTCCCTCCCCCTCTTCTCCTCTTCCCCTCTTCTCCCCTCCCCCTCTCTTCCTCTCTCCACACTACACCACACGACTTTACACATCACATCATATATGATGTGCCATACTAATACATACACCAACTAATACATACTAATACGTACTAATACTACTAATACATACTAATACATACACCACCCTATACATACACACGTCCAGACCTCTCATACGCACTAATACTCTCTCATACACCACACACCCTTTATACATACTAATACATACACCAACCCTATACATACACACGCCGGTCCAGACCTCTCACACGCACTATACTCTCTCATACACACACACACACCCTCATGTGGAGCTGGTCATTCAACCCTATTATCAACCCTATTATCTCCCCTTATTTCGCTCTCGCGTCTCATGTTGATCTTTGACCTCTGGCCGAAATCAGATCGCCATGTTGATTCGTTAGTTACTGCACGCATTTTTTTTCTCCTTCTTTCTGTGTTTTTTTTCTCTCTGTGTATCTTTTCTGTTGAAGAGCGTAGGTCGAAACGTTAAAGACTTGTTTTATTTATATTTCCTGAGCGCCATACTAATACAATTGTTTGTTTGTTTCCCACCTGCCTTCGTCTTTTGTCTATTTTCATAAAGCTTTCCCGTATATTATATATATATATATATATATATATCTATATCTATATATATATTATATATTATATATTTATTATATAATATCTATATATATATATACATATATATATTTATATATATATATATATATACATATATATATTTATATATATATATATCCATATATATATTTATATATATATATAGAAGTGTGTTCGCATGGATGATGGTTCACTTGCACTAAATGAGGATGCAAAGAGAGAGGTTTGGAGATGCCACTATGAAAGGTTGCTGAATAAAGAAAATAAATGGGATAAAGAGAGTCTGTCGAATGTCAACCCAACAGAGGGACCAGCCATCCGAGTTGAAAATTCTTTGGTAGTTAAAGCAATTAGAAGCATGAAGACAGGGAAAGCCCCACGCCCATCAGGAATTACTGCAGAGATGCTCAAAATATCTGGCAGTGTCGGCTATAACCTAGTCACCCATATAGTCAACCAGGTGATACACGAAGGAGTCATACCCAATGACTAGTATAACAGCATACTAGTCAACTGCTACAAAGGTAAAGGTGATGCCCTAGATACAAATAATTACAGAGGTATCAAGCTGTTGGATCAGGTAATGAAGGTTACGGAGAGGGTCATAGCCCAACTAATTAGAGAGAGAGTTAGTTTAGATGAGATGCAGTTTGGGTTCGTGCCAGGGAAAACTACCACTGATGCTATATTCATGGTAAGGCAGCTGCAGGAGAAATACCTAGCCAAAGATAAGCCCCTGTACCTGGCTTTCGTTGACATGTAGAAAGCCTTTGATAGGGTCCCCCGATCCCTTATCTGGTGGTCAATGAGGAAACTAGGGATAGATGAATGGCTGGTGAGTGCTGTGCAAGCCATGTACAGAGATGCCGTAAGTAAGGTTAGGGTTGGCAACATGTACACAGAAGAATTCAAAGTAGAGGTTGGGGTCCACCAGGGTTCAGTACTCAGCCCCCTCCTATTTATCATAGTCCTCCAGGCAATTACGGAGGAATTCAAGACAGGTTGCCCCTGGGAGCTCCTCTATGCTGATGACCTTGCTCTAATTGCTGAGTCACTATCAGAACTGGAGGAGAAGTTCCAGGTGTGGAAGGAGGGTTTAGAATCGAGGGGCCTTAGAGTCAACCTAGCTAAAACCAAAGTACTAATAAGTAGGAAGGTAGACAATCCACAAATGTCTTCAGGAAGATGGCCCTGCTCGATCTGTAGAAAAGGCGTAGGTAGAAACTCTATAAGATGTACCCAGTGTAAGCTATGGACACATAAGAGGTGCAGCAATGTCAAAAGTAGGCTAACTGGGAAGATAGTTTTTGTATGTGGCAGATGCTCGGGAGCATTAACCACCGAAAATCTGCAGAAACAACTCCATCACTTTCCAGGGGGAAAAACTAGAAGTAGTTGATAGCTTCCGTTATCTAGGTGACCAAGTCAGTAGTGGGGGTGGGTGCATTGAAAGTGTAACTGCTATATAAGAAATAGCCTGGGCAAAGTTTAGGGAGCTCTCACCTCTGCTGGTGACTAAAGGCCTCTCGCTCAGAGTAAAAGGCAGACTGCATGATGCATGTGTACGAACAGCCATGCTACATGGCAGTGAAACATGGGCCGTGACTGCTGAGGATATGTGTAAGCTCGCGAGGAATGAAGCCAGTATGCTCTGATGGATGTGTAATGTCAGTGTACATACTCGACAGAGCGTTAGTACCTTGAGAGAAATGTTGTACCTAAGAAGCATCAGTTGTGGTGTGCAAGAAAGACGATTGCGCTGGTATGGTCATGTGGCGAGAATGGATGAAGATAGGTGTGTGAGAAAGCGCCAATCCCTAGCAGTTGAGGGAACCCGTGGAAGAGGTAGACCCAGGAAAACCTGGGACGAGGTGGTGAAGCACGACCTTCAAACTTTAGGCCTCACTGAGGAAATGACCAGCGAACGAGACCTTTGGAAATATGCTGTACATGAGAAGACCAGGCAGGACAAGGGAGCCCAGCCCACTTATGCATGCCTTTCCTCCCTTGGACACAAAGACCTGTTGAGGCAAGCGAAGTCGATATCGAACCTTATCCGATGACAGGCACCCATGCCAACCCCCTTTGCTTGCGAAGATATGTTGGGGCAAGTGAAATTGGAATCGAAATTGAACCAATCCTATGACTGGCACCCGGCAGATGCCAGGACCCCTGGACTGGTGGTACGTAAAAAACCACCATCCGAATCATGACCGAAGCCAGTGCCGCCTCGACTGGCTTCCGTGCCGGTGGCACGTAAATTGCACCAGTCCGACCGTGGCCGTTGCCAGCCTCGCCTGGCACTGTGCGGGTGGCACGTAAAAGCCCCACTACACTCTCGGAGTGGTTGCCGTTAGGAAG
>NW_021828686.1:0-7889 GCF_006345805.1 Octopus sinensis
CCGGGGTCGTTACAAAGATAGATGCAAAGCACACACATACACACACACAGTAAAATTTTATCTCATGAAAAATTATTTTATGCAAGGTCATTTTCCTTTATCAAGGCGGGGGTGGGGGTCCGCGAAACCTCGAAATAATCGGAGATGGTCCGTAAGAAGAAATTTTGAGGAACCAAGGCCATAGCCATTGGATATTTAAAAAGCTAGTTTTATAGAAACATAGTTCAAAATACCTATTTTGTTTTTCACACATTCAATTGTAAAAGTAGAATGTTAGAGAAAGAATCTTAGCTGGGGTTTTTCTTTTTTGCAATACATACAAATACATAGATCTAAAGCAAAATTTTTTCAGAGGCTTTTACAATACTGCTGTAGATCCCCAACTTATTATTTTGTTGTCAAAAATCTTATATGAACGCTCAGGCGCTATATAGACCTTCATGGGCCTTATAGGACTGGGTGGGATCCACTATTGTGGTGAGACAAACAGGGGTTAATTTTATTGCACGGTAATAATAATGGTAAAACAAGAGAGAATTCAATCTCTATGTCGAAGTAAGAATGTAATATATAATAAAATGTAAATCAAACATTCATTTTAAATTCCCTGCGTTAGAAAATCGGCAGACGGGCTGATGGGAGAGATACCGATCACAATCCTTACTTATCACTGTCCAGTGATTTTGTAATTTATGTTTTAATCCCCCATTTCCGATCTCCACATTTAAGCTTGCTTAATACATTTATCCTTGTAACCAACTAGAATAAGTTTTAGTATTCCTACCTAAATCTAGTTTCCTGTTTAAGATGTCTGCCTCTAGTGAGGATGAGTTGTTTCTCGTGGTTGCAACGAGCAGTAAACTTTATTATGGATATGTGTCCTATGCATGTGAGTATATTGGTGATGTCAGCCACTTCCTAGCATTTGAGGAATCTACTCACCAATTCAATAAAAATAACTTTCTGCATCTTTTTGAAAGAAGGGACGTTTGGAATAAGAAAGAACCACTATAATTATGCGCTTTTAGGACTCTGAGAAACATGGTTGCATTCAATAATGACCAATACCAGCTATTGAAACGGAAAACGAGAAGAATTCAAACCAATAAATTCTTCTTGAAACGTTCATTGGACTACAATATGCAATAAGTTATTGCGAAGAACTTCATCAAACCGAACCGGAAAATGGTTATAGCCTTCTATTCTTTTCTTGTTTTAGTCATCTCACTGCGGCCATGCCGAAGCACCTATTTTAGTCGAGCAAATCGACTCCAGGACTATTACTTATTCTATCAGTCTCTTTTGCAGAACTGCCAAGTTACGGAAACGGGGACGCAAACACACAAGCGATTGTGGGAGACAAACAGAGACACAAATATACGAAGGGCTATTTTCAGTTTCTGTCAACCAAATCCACTCATAAGGTCAGCCCGAAGCTATAGTAGAACACACTTGACCAAGGTGCCACACAGTGGGACTGGACTCGGAACCATATGGTTGGGAAGCAAATTTCTTACCACACAGCCATGCCTGCGCCTAAGGAAAACAAATACTGGAAACTTTTATAAGATAATCTATATTTACATGACAAATATAGTATCATAAGAAACATTAGGTGGAAATTTTAGAGGAAGAATTTAAGATTAGTATAAAATACAGAATGAATCCATTCTTTATCAAATACAAACTATATTTATGTCTTAGATAGAAACACTTAATACAGATCAATAATTACCAATAATTTTAAAATATCATGTTATATATTTTAATTATGGTGTATTTTATTTATGGACGTCTAATGATATATTATTATATTCATCGCTATATGACAAAGCTGTCAAATTAAATTAAAAGATAATTTATATGTAAAAAAGATATCTAAGAATATATATATGTATCGTTCGCCTCTTTGCTTCAGCAATATAATATCTCTTGGTTTATTTTTAGGTTCGGAAAGAGAGGCGCAGATTATTTATTACTACTGTATTATCTTGTAGCATCTGGAACGTCTTTGTTAGCAGACTCGCCATGAAGTCGGGAAAAATGTTTAATACGTTTTGTATTCTGAATCCATATTCCACCGAGGTTGATTTCACCTATTATCCTTTCGGAATCTCTGAAATTAGTACCAAATTAGCAGTGGGCAAGATTTTATCGACTATCCCACCCCCCATCCCCACTACAACTACGGCCTTTGCGTCAAGCTTTTACACCATTTTCTGAAAGATTATTTCCACCTGAAAACCAAAACTTTACTCTGTTAATTTCGAAGTCGTTGATTCGCAAATTATTTAATATGATTTCTCGAAGGACCATAATCCATTAATGCGGAGAAATACTATTTTGCTTATTATTTTGTTTCTGGAGAAAATACTATTATCCGAAACGTCAGAGCGATTTATTCTCAATAAGGTATTATTATGTAATTAGTACTTCTCTATTTGTTTAAATACTCTTTAAATCTGGAGTTATCATCGAACACTACCGGGCAATTCTTCATGTTTATGGTTGAGTGAATTTATAGATGTAGTTTCACGTACATATACATACATATATATTTCTGGTTCATAAGGGCCGGTTTACCGGTTTCTTGGCGTATGGATTCCCCACCTGGTCGGGACACCGGTCGTTGCAGGTAAGCTGCAAGATGCAGGAGGAAAGAGTGGCAGAAGGTTGTAGCGAAAGAGTCAGCAGAAGTTCGCCATTACCTTCTGCCGGAACCGCGTGGAGCTTAGGTGATTCGCACATAAACACACACATTGCCCGGTCTGAGATTCGAACCCCTGATCCTTCGACCGCAAGTCCGCTGCTGTAACCACTAGGCCATGTGCCTCCACGACGCTGCCTCGTAGTTACCATCCATTACATTCAGTAAATGCCAACCTTGCATTTCATTCAATCAGCTTCGGTAATATAAATTACCAATCAAGCACTAAGATCATTCTTATTTTTGCAAGCGCTCACTTCAAATTTCTGGACCTCTGCATATATTAGAAAAACTCATTAAACTGTTACATAAGTACGACGGATAGGAACGCTAGGGCCTCGGACGAAATGCTTAACAATGATTATTGAAAGTCTTACGTATAGAGTTCAAATCCAACCGAGGTAAATTCGAATTTCATCCAGTCAGAAACCATTCAGTAAATAACTATATACGTTACTTGAGTCGATATATTGCTTGAGTCCCTTCTTACGTCGTGCCTGATTGATAAGCCATGATTTGGCGAACAAGGTTTTACAGTTATGTTGTAATACAACCAGGAAGAGAATATTATCTCGAGATGCTGAAACTAATTGGTGCATATATTTGCTGATATGCAAATTGAAGCGGTATTTGGAAAGCTTAATCGATATATTAGCGTTAAGGATATTAATATATATCTCTTGTTTGTGATTGAATTTCTCTCTTGAGATCTTTCCAAATCCATTACTCTGTTGAGATTATCTTTTTTTCACGTCAATTGTAAAAGCTTATTCACAACATTTTAGTTCAATAATAACTCGTGTAGATTGAAATTTGCGTCTTTAGTTTTCATGATAGGCATTTAATTTGTTTCTCTAATTAGATTTATATGAATGAGGGTTATTTTATATTATCGAAGGCGTCCGCTACTAATCGTCATAATTCACCCGTTATTGACTGAAGCCTGTATAAATAGTAATTGAATATTTCCGTCACTCTCAGAAATTTCCTCTGATAACATACGTTGCTATCAACTTAATGTAAGTACATACCATAATGTAGAGGAAACAGAATCCTCCCGACCGTTTATGCATATAATGAGTGCATAATTATTGGGGGATACCAAGGAGAATCGGTATTTCGTAAACGTAATCGATTTTTGCATTTGGACTTATACTACATTTACTCTGCAAGATGCAATTTCTGTTGGAATTTTTCCTGTAGTTTACGTGGCCAGTTTTTGAGGTGTTACTTTACCGATTGAAACATGGTGCTTTCGCTTCCAGGAGCAGACGAGGCGTTGCGTACTGGAACAAAACATTTCATTTCACGTTCCTCAGCCTTCATTTCAACATTTGACCTTATGGCATACCATACAACTGTACGTGAAATGCGGAATTTGTGGAGATGGAGGGACCTAACGCACAACATGAATATTTGATCACAATAAACCAATCCTCAGCTGCCCCGTCACCTGCCGTCTACAACTAGTGTGTCCTCCAGGTATTTGCTACATACACATAAATACATGCATACATATATATATATATTATATATATAATATATATATATACATAAATATATATATATATATATATATATATATATAAATATATATATACACATGTATATATGTACCTAAATATATATATTAATATATATATATATATATTATATATATATATATATATATATATAAATATACATATATATATATATATATATATATATATAATATATATATATATATATATATATACATACACATATATACATACGCACAAACAATCACACACACACGCGCACACACACATATCAGAGTTTTGGTGTGCATGTGTGTGCTCATGCGTTTTAAATTCACTCCACTGTAAAATTATCTTCAGGACATTGTGCTTCAATATTTATAATCTCACTTTGAAATTTATCTTCATTACTAAAGACGTGCGACGCATATTTCCATTACTAAGTTGATATGCACAGAGCCCCGTTTCATACTGTTGGACGCCCCCAAATAATCTTACTCGTTCAGTTGTTACAGAACGACATCCACGGTTGTACTTGCAATCATGTATTATTATTTTTCTATTTTAAAGGGCGGCGAGTTGGCAGAAATGTTATCGTGCCTGGAAAATGCGTAAAGATATTTCTTCAGTGTACACACACTAAGTTCAAATTCCACCGATTTCGACTTTTCCCTTCATCTTTTGGCGTCGATAAATTAAGTACCAGTTGAGTACTGGGGATCTATGTAATGGAATATGCCCCCACGCCCAAATTCAGACCTTGTGCCTATTATAGAAAGAATTATTATATATGTATCTTAAAGGTCAGCGAGCTGGCTGAGTCGTTAGCGCGTCGGGCAAGATGCTTAACAATATTTCGTCGTCTGCACATTCTGAGATTAAATTCTGCCGAGTTCGATTCTGCCCTTCATCGTTTCGGGATCGATAAAATACTTATCAGTGGACTGGGGGCGATGTAATTGACTATGCCCTTCCCCCAAATTTCAGGTCATCTTCTTATAGTGCAAAGGATTAATTCTTTACCTTACTTAAAATGTTACAGCGCACGTTATTATCGGCCTGTTAGAATGGCGATTCTTTGCAAATTCAACCTTGATATGTCCTGGCAGATTCAGGTGCAAATATGTTATTCGCTGTTGTGTATGCCACAGGAGAACACCTCTTCCCATTTTACATTGACAAAACCCTCGGCTTATTGGCGCAGTGGATTCAGGGATTCCTCATGTTGTATTTTGTGTTGTGCCTTGTCAGCATACTATCCTTCGAATATTTTGCTATGCAGGGCGAATTGTACAAAGGACAAATCACGATTATTTTACAAGTTTTTCATAGCTAGCATAACAGTATACAACTCCTTTATTTCTGTACATCATCTTTTTAGATCCCTTCTTTTTGTCCCTTCTAGTTGGGATAAGGCCATAGTCTACTGAGAAAGAAATACATTCTGTTTCATGTCAAGTGACTTGACGAAGAACATTATCCGAAACGTTCCAGGCTACATTATTTTTCTCGCTTTGTCAAGTATTCGACCAGGAAATGTAGAATGTTATTGACGCTTATACATTGTGTTAGAGGTGAAGAGTTAATTAAAATGTCGAATAAATTTTATCGTTTTTGATATTAACATTGTTGTTTCTCAGATTTTTCTACGTCCATAAATTGAATTTCAAAATTCAATTCAGCAAATTATCGTTCAATTTTCACTTAAGATTTGTTATAATTAGATTTCACGTTGATAATTACAATTACAAAGAAAAGGATAAGTCCTATTTCCTAAGTGTTGATGCTTCCACTTTACAAATTATTATTATTATTATTATTATTATTATTATTAGTATTAGTATTATTATTAAAGTAATGGGAAACAATTCCTAACATCGGGCTACAACGAGTATCATTATATGCTAAGAGCCTTCCCATGTATCCTAGCTGTACCTAATGATACTGTTGCGTTATTGTGTTTGTTCAATTTCCGCCGAGGTCAACTTTGCCTTTCATCCTTTCGGGTTTGATAAACTAAATACCAGTGAAACACTGGAGTCCATGTACATTTTCTTTATCCACCTATTTTTAGTTTCATTCTTTCTCAAGTGATTGTATAGTGTTTTATTTTGCAATCTTCCATGCTATACAAGCCTGATTTTCTTACTTCCAATAATAGCGGTTCTGTGGCATTTCTTACATACCATGCTATTTTAATTTTTATTCTTCTCTCATGCTGTGTTCACATCCAGTCAGTCCTCTTCCCCTTCTTTTTCTTGGCACATACATTGTGTCTGTTTCACTTTTTGTCTTTCTGACTAAGCTGTTAACTTTGTCTACAGTCCATGCGATTACCCCTGTTCCACATCAAAAGAGTGAAACCACCCAGGTGTTGACAGCTTCAATCTTAATCCGTCCTTTTAATTTCGACTTAAGGATCAGTTTCAGTCTGTGCAAGTACTCCACCTAAAAGTATTCTGTCATTTCTTTTTCCATCAATTTAGTCATTTCTAATATTCCATGTTGTTATAGCCCTTCTCTTCTCTCTGCTTCATAACCTCCCCAACGGCATCGCTAGCCCGTCCATACATTTAATTTTGCCTGTCTTCAAAACATCACACTTTTTCAGTCCGAAGTCCATTCTGATATAAGTACTGACAGTATACAGAGTATCAACAGGGGAACTGACTTGGGATTCAACTTTACCGTAAAGTTTAAGGTCATCCCTTAATAACAAGAGGTTAACTTCTTGTTGGTGGCTCTTCAATACATACCCAGCCTTTGTGTCCCTTAGAATCAGTGTTAGTGTTATATTGGAAGAAAGGGCCTGAAATTGCTAATGGAGGAACTGAAACAGCCTCTCGTTGCAAATAAAGCAAAGAGGTTAAGATACGACCAAAGCCTGAAGGGATACCAGGAGAATAGGCTATACAGAGTAGATCAGAAGAAATTGTTATAATTATTATTATAATTATTATTATTATTATTGTTACTATTATTAATATCATCATTATTATTAGTATTATTATTATTATTATTATTATCACTATTATTATTATTATTATTATTATCATCATTATTATTGTTATTATTATTATCATCATCATCATCATCATCATCATCATCATCATCATCATCAAGAACATAATGTTTTCGATGACTCAACATATTTTCCATTCAGATATCACCATCTCCTTACATACAAGAAATATCTCAGATTCGTGGTGAGGAATGGCAGAACTATTAAATCCATCCTTGATGAATGACAGCGATTTAATAGAATAAATTGTTCCCAGTCTATATTTTGGTAACATTCTGTCAAATTCTGAAGTGTCCATTTCTTACCAATCTACATTACTTATATCCTTATCACATAGAGTCATATTCATTTATGTGTGAGCACGCATATACGTACAAGCACAAATATATGTGCAAATACACACATATATATATATATATATATATATATATATATATATATATACGTGTATATATATATATATCTGTATATATATAGATATATATATGCACACACATATATACATATACATGTATGTATATATATAAAGCTAGAGAGAGAGAATGAGACGTACCTGCATATCCGCATTCATATATTCAGGCTCACAACGGTATATATTATACACGCACGCACACACGCACACCACGTGTATACAATACATATTCATCTGTGTGTGTAT
>NW_021828687.1:0-7957 GCF_006345805.1 Octopus sinensis
CGACAAACCGATGCTGGTGTATTTGCGTCTCCGTAACTTAGCGTTTCGGTAAAAGTGACCGATAGAATAAGTACTAGGCTTACAAAGAATAAGTCATGGGGTCGATTCGCTCGACTAAAGGCGGTGCTCCAGCATGGCCGCAGTCAAATTACTGAAACAAATAAAAGAGTAAAAGAGTAAAAGAAGAGATACACGAAGTACTTTCTCTTCCAAGCTGTCACATCTGGGGTGATCTGTTGGATTAAATTCTATTTAGGTGAATGTTCTAGTGTTTGTTCGCGTCCATATGGCCATCTAAAATCATTTTAAGAAACCATGGCCACTACCTATAGCAAATGATACTTGGTTTTTATATCTCAGACTAACTATTTTGACCCGTGCTTCGCTCGGGTTTTGGTGATGGTGTTGTTTTGTGCGTGTTGTCTCCTTTTTCTTTTCTTCTTTTGTTCGTCTTCTTTACCTGGTTCTTTTTATTGCCCTCTTCTTTACCTCCTTTTCCAAAATCCCTCAAATCTTTACACCTACAATTAAAGATAACCGCTTCTAACCTCTGCAGCCACACGAAAAGCCACCATTATTCAAACAGCGCAACCTGTCTATCTATCACATAAAACTCAATTTTCCCCATATTCCTCACCATGGCAACCAAACGGTAGCCCCAAGCGACTTGCAACCCTCTTCACACCATTGACCACCCCATTTTACCCTCCAGTGTAAATTTTGGCGCCAATCCGACCTCATCTACCGTTCCCGTCCCAAAATGAGACAAATAATGAAGGAATTAAACAACTTTTTCGCATTTCAGCTTTATAAATATTGATAATTCAGATTTGCATCTCTGGTGCTGATAGTATCAGAATGTTGACGCAAAATCCCATGGTTTATACCTAGACGTGAAACGTAGCTATTCTTGTTTCCGAGAACGAAAGCAACACTCGCATAAAGAACGATCTTTTCATTAACTAAGTGTTACACAAAGACCAATCTATTATATACTTTATATTTCGCATTTAATCTGAAGCCCCTAACCCAACGTAATTATGATTCTTAATGCTGATGGCATTAATCATAGATTAGGCCATTTGAACTATCGGGGTATTATCTCGATATGTATTTTATTTCTATATCGATAGTTTCATTCATTGGACTGCCGCCATTTTGAAGCATATGGCCCTTGGGGGATCCATGTAAGATTTTGCTATTAAAATTTATGTAAAATAAATTGGTTATATTGGGTTGTCCGGAAAGTTCGTGCCGAGTTTTAAAGGAAAGAAACAGGCCAATAAATACTTCCCATTACATTTTTAATCAACCATGGCTCAGTGGTTAGAGGGTCGAAATTGGGAGTTCAATTCCTGGACCGAGATAGGGATTTCGATTCCTGGTCGAGATAGTGAGTTCGATTCCTGGTCGAGATAGAGAGTTCCATTCATGGTCGAGATAGTGAGTTCGGTTCCTGGTCGAGATAGTGAATTAGTAATTTCAGTTAGCTATTCTATTAGGTATAAGGTTTCTCGTTGCGATTACAAATGTAGTGACTAGTAAGCAACAGGTCATTATCCCACGTTAAACATATCAATTATCCATATGAGGATATGGTACAAGAATGCGCGCGATTCCAAACCATCAATAATCTACGAATGATTTACAATTTGTACTTGAGTAAGAATCTGTCATGAAATCAATGGAGGATACGAATTTGTCGACATGAGGGTGGATGAATTGGTTATTTTACTTCGGATAGTTGTCTTAAAAAGTACATAAAATTGATTCGATAAAGACGACGCTATAAATCGTATGAAAGTCAGATAATTCACCGTTAACCCTTTAGTTCGCGTCAGTCGCTTATGTTCCTTGGACAAACACGAATGCTTATATAAACCCCGTTGCTCCTTTCCTATGAGTTCGTGTCATATGTAATGATAAAAGAGTAAATGATGGGGGCGAAGAACAGACGGCCTCCATGAATTTAAGCGGAATTTTGAATTACGTAATAACATGATAATGATGATGATGATGATGGTGATGATTGTTGTTGTTATGGTTGTGGTGGTGGTGGGTGGTGATGAGGATGATAATGATGACGATGATGATAATTGAGCACAAATTCATCAGATAAGATAGTTCATGAGGAATTTGATGGATTGCTAAGCGAAGCAACAAAAAAAAAAAAAACATGTCGGTCTATAAGTATGCATTAAAATTAAATCGCAAAAAAAAAAATATTGCATCTAACGAAGATAAATATCAGTGGAGATTTATTACCGAATAACAACAAACAATGACAATGCAATTAACAATTTTATCAGCAGTGTCAGCACTCATGATATTTTAAATATAAGACTGCCAAGTTATTCCTCCCCACGATGGGCCAGTGTTTATAAGAGATGTGAACATTTAACAGAGATAGCTATAGACACATGTCAGACACTAGCGAACAGAATACAGTATTCGGTGTGGTGGGTCTAGTTTTAAAATGTAAACAGTGGACGCCCGTGTTTCACATATGATTCATGGTTCAACGTGTTTGACACTTCTTTTACTAAAACCTGCTGCTCAGTTGCGGTAAATAACAGGTAATATTTACTGTTGAAGTTGCTGACATCATCAAACTTATTGAGCGAAAAGCAATTTCTTTCCTAATCACTGAGATACAGTGGTACAAACGATTTCCTCGGCAAAATAAGGGTTACGGTAACTCGTCGGAGAAATGAGCCTCGGCAGTTGGAGTGGCTACAGCCGAGAGTTTCATTGGCCATTCTCCGCAGCAACACTTTGGCATCCTTTTTTTCTCGGGAGACAATGGAGTTGCGCACAAAATAGTCTAGTCCGGCTTTTACATTTCATGTCCTAATACATTTCCTGCTGTGGCTGTGTGGTCCTATCCTGGACAAACACTCCGAGCCTCGCAAGTTGGAGTGGCTACAGCCAAGAGTTTCATTGGCCATTCTCCGCAGCAACACTATAGCAGTCATTACCACGGATTGCGGCTAAGCACTACACTTGTTCTGAGATATATGGCTCATCTTTCCCTCCTCTCCGTCATCCGCTTCTTTGTTCTCACCTCTTTCTCTTTCCTTTCTTCTTTTTCATCTTTCTTCTTTCCTGTTTCTTTCTTACAGTGGTTCTCAACCGAGATCCATATGACCCTAGGGGGATCCATGTAAGATTTTGCTGTTAAAATTTATCTAAAATAAAATGGTTATATTGGGTTGTCCGGAAAGTTCGTGCCGATTTTTAAAGGAAAGAAAAAGGTCAATAAATACTTGCCATTACATATTTAATCAACCAAATATGAAACATTTTGTTGCTCAGTGCATCTTCATCTTCCCTTTAACTTGAAAATACCTTCTTCCCAGAACTGAGGTGGTTTCACGCAAAAGAATTCATCAAGGTATCTTTTTACGTCATCCAAGGAATTGAAATTTTTACAGAAATCCGTCGTACACTCGTGCACGTGTGTGTGTGTGTGTGTGTGTGTGTGTGTGTGTGTGTGTGTGTGTGTGTGTGTGTGTGTGTGTGTGTGTGTGTGTGTGTGTGTGTGTGTGTGTGTGTGTGTGTGTGCGCGTGTTTGTTGTGTAAGTATGGCCGTCTGTGTGTACGTTTATCGGTGTTGAACCGATGACATTGTCAGAAAGCGTGACTCACTGATTTCACAATTTTTATAAATAGAGATCATCTGATAAATTAATTACAAGTAATTACTGAAATCGATGTGATCGTCTAAAGAACCTTGAAGAGCAGAGCAATGCTTCAAAATGGCGGCAGTCCAATGAATGAAACTATCGATATAGAAATAAAATACATATAAGAGATAATACCCCGATAGTTCAAATGGCCTAATCTATGATATAATACCAGGAACATTAAGAATCATAATTACGTTGGTGCTCGAATTTTGTCACTGCTTTATTGAAACTGAGAGCCGCTGCAATAATTTGATATAAGCCAACCATCACTTGCAGTCATTTGCTTATAAAATTCCGAATATATTTGGCTGACCGTGGTCATATCTGTAAAGATTATTGCTAAAGATGTACATCACTCCGCTATCTTCCATAGTAGGGTATTAAAAAGAAGATATAAATCAAGAATATTATAACTCGATATGAACGTCCTATAGTAAAGATTATATAATTCTTCATAACTGTATCGATGGCAGTCCCAGACTTTTCGATATTTTGATATTAAATGGAAAATGGTGCATTCCAGTGATTGTGGCGTCTATATGGCTCCATTATTCAATAATTTCTGACATGGCTTAATTGACCTGCACTTAAACTTACTGGTGTGATTCGGTCAAGATGACCTACAGCTTAAGGCGAATGTATACTGCTCACTGTCCAAACATTTCTGCTTAATGCCTTAGGTTTTAAGTGAATATTTGAATATTAGGGCATCTGTAGCCGAAGCTTGATGATTCACACGCTGATCCGTTGCTAGCTATAGGACTTCCAGAAAATATCCTTCCGAGAAGAGAAAGAAACAAATAAATAGGTGTAATTTTGCCTCGAGATATTAAGCTTTAAAACTACTCCATCGGATGACTGCTGCTCCCGTTTCATTGATTTTCTACATTAATCTAAGCAGATTACACTGACATTTATGTATTACTACATGCCACTTTCTCATCCAGCATGTCAGTGCAGACATTCTTTTACGGAATTCCAAGTTAATTCATTAAACATTCCTGTACCGTTTTAAACAATAAACTTGGAAAACAGATTATGCTGAGAAGTCCACCTTATAGCTTTTGCATGTAAACTTCACTAACGCACTTATGCTCCCGTGTTTCCCGCGTTGAATTAGCGCCAAATGTAATACGTTTACATATATATATAATATATTATATATTTATATATATATATATATATATATATTATATATGTATATATATATAAATATATATATATATATATATATATAAATATATATATATATATAATGTATATATATATCGATAAGTATAATATATATATACACACACATAAATATATATACATATATATAATACACATATATACATAAATATACTTATAATATAATGCATATATAATATGTATAATATATACATATATGCGTATATGTATATGTTAAATGTATATATCATATATATATATATAATATATACATATCATAATATGTATACATATGTATACATTGTATATATATAATATGCATATGTAATATGTGTATATTATATATATATATGTATATATTATATAATATGTATGTATATATATATATATATATATATACACATATATATACAAACGCACGACGACACAGATACACACACATACATATATATTTATACGTAGGTATGCGTATGTGAATCATACAGTCAAATATGCATGCACATTTATGTATGTATATATCTATATGCATACATATGCATGCATGTATGTATGTATGTATGTATTTATTTATTTATTTATTGTGTACGTATGAATGTATTTATATATATAGCTATGCATATGTCTATATAAGAATCAGAGAGTAAATTATACTGAAATGGCGTTAGAATGTAAAAGTAACAAACTTCAGTTCTAAAGAGAGCAGATTAGAATTGCCTGTAATGTTCTCGCATCACGAAATGACATTACATCGGTTGGACACGATAAATAGCATCGTTTTAGTTAAATAAGAGACACAATAAATAAATTGTTGTCATGTTACGTTACCTTTTCTGCCTTTTCTACCTTTCAGTGTTAAAGTGTCTCGAATCCTCACTCGTTGGATTTTCCCACTTCTTCGTCTTCTATCTGGAAACATTTGACCTCACGGTAAGATGACGGTGAGCTGGCAGAAATGCTTAGCGTTTTTTCCTCTGCCGCTACGTTCTGAGTTCAAATTCCGCCGAGGTCGACTTTGCCTTTCATCCTTTCGGTCTCGATTAAATAAGTACCAGTTACGCACTGGAGGTCGATGTAATCGACTTAATCCGTTTGTCCGTCCTCGTTTGTCCTCTTTGTGTTTAGCCCTTCTGTGGGTAGTAAAGGTATAGGTATTTCCTCTGCAGTTATGTTCTGAGTTCAAATTCCGCCGAAGTCGACTTGCCTTTCATCCTTTCGGGGTCGATAAATTATGTACCAGTTACGCACTGGGGTCGATGTAATCAACTTAATCTGTTTATCTGTCCTTGTTTGCCCCCTCTATGTTTAGCCCTTTGTGGGCAATAAAAAAGACGACCGATGAAATGAATAAGCGATTACAGACGTCTATTATATTACATATTTTGTACACTTAATGATACTACAATAACACCTCGCCTTACAAGGACCCACTTAACGAGACCATGAGTAGACTAGCATTCACGAGTTTTAATTTCTCTTTACGAGTTTACACTTTACGAGCGTCCTACAGGAACGAATTACTTTATATATTGAGATATTACTATCATACCTATTAAAGAACGAAAATATGGATATCCTGTTCATCATCGGCTTGCACTTGCCTTTTAAAATTCATAATTCTAATTCCATTAAGCTTCATCTAAAAAATGGTGGCGAACTGACAGAATCGTTAGCACGCCGGGGAAAATGCTTAGCGGTATTACGTCTGCCGCTACGTTCTACGTTCAAATTCCGCTGAGGTCGACTTTACCTTTTATCCTTTAGGGGTCGATTAAATAAATATCTGATACGCATTAGGGTCGATATAATCGACTTAATCCGTTTGTCTGTCCTTGTTTGTCCTCTGTGTTTAGCCCCTTGTGGGTAGTAAAGAAATAGGTATTTCGTCTGCCGCCACGTTCTGAGTTCAAATTCCGCCGAGGTAACGGAGATATATGCATACTTCAGGAATTGGTGCTTCTCCTCCAGCACTATATTCAAATTATTAACTATCCACAGACACATATCCACAAATATGTTAGCGGTGTAACGCAACCGGATATACAAAATTTACATATTAAACATATCCATGGCCACTGGTTCGTACATATTGATTCCTGGTACGGACACAATATTTTGTTCTGAAGCCATAATTTACTGAAGAGATAAACTTAAAAGTGATTGTATCTTACTGTGAAAGAGAAGGTAGGACACAATATTGGCTAATAACCCTTTAATATAATTGATAGTATATTATGGTTGTTTTATGAAATACAGTGTCCCTAACAGCAAATAATATGCTGGGTTTATTTTATAACGAATGGCGATGCCTCTGGTTATGAAGAGACAAAATATGTTTTCTGAAGATCTATATACATTATACATCAAAGAAATACGACCACTATATACACATGTATGCATACATACACACATATGCACCGTATAGATAAATATACATGCATTTGTGTGTATATTTAGACAAATGAATATAGTTATTTATATAAACATATTTTACGTAAATGTACGAAGAATATATACACATATATGTATGTAAGCATACATTATATATACATATGTGAATATATTAAACATTTACATACACACACGCAAACACGCACGCACACACACACACACACACACACACACACATATATATATACACGACATATATGTTTCTGCGTGTCTAAGTGCATTATATATATGTTTGTATATATATATATATATATGTGTGTGTGTGTGTTTATATATGTATATATATATATATGTGTGTTGTGTGTGTGTGTGTGTGTATGTGTGTGCGTGTGTATGTATGTATATACACATATGCATATACGCATGTATTTATTCATATGGTTATGTACGTATATGCGCCATATTTGTACAGCTTTCTCTCTCTAAATGCTAAATTTTCTAATTAGCTTCGGTTTCTTTGCGAATTTTGCACTTTAACCATGCATTACATTCTACACAACAATATCCGCAAGCACTACAAAGAATGTATAACATTTTCTTTTAGTCTTCTATTTATTTATTTATTTATTTATGTGTTTATTTTGGCCCTGATGATCTTGGCTATGATCTGCCTGCTTCCTTTGCTAACAGCCATTTACAGAAACTTGTTA
>NW_021828688.1:5000-7650 GCF_006345805.1 Octopus sinensis
GTGTGTGTATGTTTGCGTGTCTGCGTTTATCCCCCTAGGATTGCTTGACAACCAATGCTGGTGTGTTTATGTCCCTGTAACTTAGCGGTTCGGCAAAAGAGACCGATAGAATAAGTACTAGGCTTACAAAGAATAAGTCCCGGGGTCGATTTGCTCGACTAAAAGCGGTGCTCCAGCATGGCCGCAGTCAAATGACTGAAACAAGTAAAAAGGTAAAAGAGAGAGTATGTATACATAATGTAGTGTAACCATGTAGCATGATGTATTACCATGCAGTGTGACGATTTTGCAACATGTAGTGTATTCATGCAGCATATTGTAATGTTATACTAGTATAACGTACGATCATTATTTGACGTAGATGGTTTGTTTCGGAGGCTATTGAAATAATAAATGCATGGGGGGGGGGTCACGGGTGTCTGTGGCCTTGTAGAGATGGGAAGGAGGGTGTCGATGTGTGTTTGGGGTGTACGGTGATCTGCCGGGGAGGGGTTAAGGTGTCCTGGAGTACTTATGGAAAGGCAGTGTGGTGCAGACTGTCGTGAGAAAGAAGAAAGATAAAGAGAGAAAGAAAAATAACAACAACAACAACAGCAACAACAACAATAATAATAATAATAATGATAATAATAATAATAATAATAATGATAATAATAATAATAATAATAAACAACAACAACAACAACAATAATAATAATGATAATAACAATAATAATAATAATAATAATAATAATAATAATAAAAAGGTGAGAGGACAGGTTAAATGGTTTATGATCATTTGTGTTACACATGTCGTTAATTAGTCGGTTGAGGGGAGGGGGGAAAGCAACAACAACAACAACAACAGCAACGATAACAACAAGTGCTAAAACAACTATATCAGCAACTAAAATTTCAACTGCATCAACAACGATGACGATGTCAGCAACGAAAACATCATCATCATCATCATCATCATCATCATCATCGTCATCGTCGTCGTCGTCGTCGTCGTCGTCATCATCATCTCATCATCATCATCATCATCATCGTCGTCGTCGTCGTCATCATCATCATCGTCAACTATAATAATGATTTTTTTTTTCATTTTCTACAATAGGCACGCGGACCTGAAATTTTTTGGTGGGGTGAGTGGGGTGATGGGTAGCGGGTGGGGGCTCAGTCGATTAGAAATGGGAGGCAAAAAGGGATTGAAAAAATTTAAGGTCAGCGAAGGTTACCGAAGGATATCAGAAGGCCGAACTAATGATAACAACAACAGCAACAACACCAATAATAATAATAATAATAATAATAATAATAATAATAATAATAATAATAATAATTGATAATAATAATAATAATAATAATAATAATAAGAAGAAGAAGAAGAAGAAGAAGAAGAAGAAGAAGAAGAAGAAGAAGAAGAAGAAAAAGAAGAAGAAGAACCATTACCATCAAAACCACCACCGCCACCCCACCAGCATCAACACGAACACTACCACCACTGCTACCACCATCAATACCACCACAACCATTACAACCACACCCACAACCACTACCAACACCACCACCACCACCACAACCATCGCAACCACAATAAGCACCACCACCGTCTCCAACACCACCACTACCACCACCACCAACACTACCACCACCACTACCATCACCATCAGCAACAAGAACATGCCAAATATCACCACCACCACCACCACCACCACTAACAACACAACACCAAACACCACCACCAAAAACAACAAGCAAAAAAGACCATCGCCATTACAACCACCACCACCGCCGCCAATAAGAGCAACAAAAAACCTGAAAGCAACCTCCAGCCCTCCACACCACCCACACTACCATCTCAACACCACCACTACTACTACTATTACTACATACTACTACCACCACCACCACCACCACCACCACCACTACTACTACTACTACTACTAAATATGAACAACGAAAATACCAAAAACAAACCAAAAAGTGTCACAATTAGAACCACGACGACCAACAACGCCATTACAGCAATTACAGTCCCCACCACGACCACCACCACTAATAACCAAAACAAATCGCGGCAAATATTCTCCATCTAATAATAAATGTTAAACTTTAAAATGACGAACTAATGAAGAGATAATCGGGTATGCAATTTGGAGGAGGGCTGGACAGCGGTGTGGTGCGCAATAGGGTAGCGGGGTGGATACCGTAGAAAGTAAACTGAAGCTGCGATGGGGTTTCAAGCCACAGGTGAATATATTTTGTATTTTGCTGATAAAACTTAGGAAAGACATCAACATTACAAATTATCTCATTGAAAATTTTTTTTTCGTTTATCTTAATGAAACAGCTGTTGAATGCAATTTAACAAAATTATTAGGAGTTAGAAAACAAAGGGTGGCGTTATGAATGTGTGTGTGCATGTGTATCTTTGTGCCTCTGTTTGTTCCCCACCACCGCTTGACATCCGGTGTTGGTATTTTTTCGTCCTCGTAATTCAGCAAGTCAGCGAAAGAATCTGATAGAATAAATACAAGGCTTAAAAATATTATACTGGGGTCGATTCGTTCGACTAAAACTTTTGAAGGCGGTGCCCCAGCATGGCTGCAGTTTAATGACTGAAATAAGTAAAATATATGAGATTTAACACACACACACACACACA
>NW_021828689.1:0-8141 GCF_006345805.1 Octopus sinensis
ATGGTAAGATTTTCATCATAGATTTGCTCGATCAGGATTGACTTGGATCTAAGCAACAACAACCCCACCACCACTATTACCATCAACACCATCACTACCACCACCAGCATCATCACCATCAACACCATCACTACCACCACCACCTCCACCACCGTCATTACCATAGCTACCACTACCACATCATCACCATCACCACTATTACCACCACCACTGCCACCACCACCACCACCACCATTACCACTACCACGACAACACCACCATTACTACTACCACCACCACCACCATCCCTATTACTACTACTATCAACCCCCCCACCACCACCATTACTACTACTACCACCACTACCATCATCGCCATCACTACCACCTCCGCCACTTCCACCAACGAAAACATCCGAAGCATGTTGCTCATCTCTGAGAGAATGCTCGATGATGGCGACTCTGGCCGGCCTCACCAGTCTTTCAACATGTATTGGACACCCACGAAGAGGGAGAGAGAGAGAGAGAGAGAGAGTATAAATGCGGGAGGGGGTGAGGGGAAGCTCCTAACACGCTCTACGCATCTACCGTGTGCGTGTGCGTGCGTGCGTGTGTGTGTGTGTGTATGCGTGCGTGCGTGCGCGCGTGTGTGTATGTGTGTGTGCGTGCGTGTGCGTGTGTGTGTGTGCGTGTGTGTGTGTGTGTGCGTGTGTGTATCCGTGTGTGTGTGTGTATGCATGTGCGTGTGCGTGTGTGTGTTTCTTTTAACTAAACACTTTGTCCGTTCATTCTCTGTTCAGTTCTTAGCATTTTCCCAACTGCGATCACAGGACGTCGATACACGACGGAACATGCTCGCCATAATGCATGTGTGTGTGTGTGTACGTCGGTATGAATGTATGTGCGTATGTATACATGTATGAATGTAAGTGTGTGTTGCTATGTATGTATGTATGTGTGTGTATATATGTATGTATGTATCTATGTGTGTGTGTCTGTGTATGTATGTATGTATGTATGTGTGCGTTGCCATGCATGTATGTATGTGTGTGTTGCTATGTATGTATGTGTGTATATATATGTATGTATCTATGTGTGTGTATCTGTGTATGCATGTGCGCGTTGCCATGTATGTATATGTTTGTATGTGTATGTATGTCTGCCTATATGTAGATATGTGTATTTACGTATATATTTACGTGTGAGTGTATGTATGTCTGTGTATGCATATACTCTTTTACTCTTTTACTCTTTTACTTGTTTCAGTCATTTTGACTGTGGCCATGCTGGAGCACCGCCTTTAGTCGAGCAAATCGACCCCGGAACTTATTCTTTGTGAGCCCAGTACTTATTCTATCGGTCTCCTTTGCCGAACCGCTAAGTGACGGGGACGTAAACACACCAGCATCGGTTGTCAGGCAATGCTAGGGGGACAAACACAGACACACAACACACACCACACATATATATAATATATATATATATATATATATATACATATATACGACAGGCTTCTTTCAGTTTCCGTCTACCAAATCCACTCACAAGGCATTGGTCGGCCCGGGGCTATAGCAGAAGACACTTGCCCAAGATGCCACGCAGTGGGACTGAACCCGGAACCATGTGGTTGGTTAGCAAGCTACTTACCACACAGCCTGTATAAATATTTATGTATGTATGTATGTGTGTATGTGGTCTGTTTAATTTTTTGTGCGCCAATATGAGTAAAGGTTACCCCCATGAGAACTTGAGGGTACCCCCAGCTGAAGTAGAGGCTATAATTCCCGACTCCCAACAGAACCAAAGACCCCCAGAACCAAAAGCTACCATTATTAGAATCAGAGGTTAATATTGGCAAGATTGCCACTAAGTGGAACCAGAGTCTGCCACAACCAAAAGCAAAAGTACCACCACCACCACCACCACCACCACTACCGCCGCCTCCACCATCGCCACCGCCGCCGCCGCCTCCAGAAATTTATCTTGCAATTACAGCTGTTTTATGATCTTGTAAAATAAGTTGTGGGGGGGGGATAAGACGAAAAAAGAAATGAGAGGTGTGTGTGTGTGTGTATGTGTGTGTGTGTGTGTGTTTGTGTGTGTGTGTGTGTGTATGTGTGTGTGTGTTTGTGTGTGTGTGTGTATATATATGTGTGTGTATGTGTGTGTGTGTGTTTGTGTGTGTGTGTGTGTGTGTGTGTGTAGAAAGAGAGAGAGAGAGAGCGCGCGCGACAGGGGAGGAGATAAGATGGGGAGGATAGGGAGTAAATTAAAATGTTTGAATAATTCTGAGTGAGAGTTTTTGGAGAATGTCGGGAGTTGGAAGAAAGACTATAATAACAGAGAGAGGGAGAGAGAGAGAGACAGAGAATATAGAGAGAAGCATAGAGAGAGGGAGAGGGAGAGAGTTTCAAGAAAGGGTGTGGAGAAAGAGAAACGAGAGAAGGCGTAAAGAGAGAAAGAGAGAAGCGTAGAGAGAGAGGAATGTGTAAAGAGAGAAGAGAACGGGTAGGGGGGGTGTTGGGGGGGCGGGGTTGTAGAGAGCGAAATATATTTTAGTTGTTTAATTATCTCGAAAATCGGTTTAAAACACGATTCTGTTTAGTTTGATAGCCGGGTGGTGGGTGAGGGTGGGTCGGGTGGGTGTGTATGTAAGGGTGTTGATAGAAGAGGTTGGGGGTGGGGCCGATTAGCAAACGGAATAAGTTTACCATATGAGTTTCTTTTTTCTTGTTCTTCGTTTTATTTTTTAAAATTTGTTTGCTTAGTTAAAAAAAAAAAATTGTAGGGTGCAGCGCCCCGCGATCTACAGGGGTCGCATTGATTCCTGTTAAGAATACGAACCACCATCATACTTTTTTCCGTATCCTTGATCAACCTCGGCCGTCTCATGGCACGAGGCCGGTGGTTAAAGCAGTTTTCTGATTCTCATTACAGTTCTGATAGAGTTGTTCCATGGAAGATTAAAGATTTATATACTTTGACTAATGAGAATGACGAGATTGATACTCAACCTGAATATCTGTCGATCATTGAATCCAAACACACACACACACACACACACACACACACACACACACACACATATACATAGACACATACAAACAGGGCTGGCCGGCTTAAGGTACCGGCAACTCGGGCATTTGCCCGGGGCACCATGTGCTAAGGGGCGCCAAGTAGGGCGTGAGAAAGACAAGGAAATCTCTACGACCGTCAGCTTGTACACGCCGAAGTTCAGCTTGCCTGGGGTACCAGCAACCCCAGGGCCGGCCCTGTACACACACACACGCATACACTTAGAAACGCATATACACGCACACACGTTCATACACACACACACCCATGTGAGTGGTGGTTTTTGTCCGAATGCTTGTCTGAGCGGCGTTAAAATATACTTATGTATTGAATTTAATATTGATTTCAAATTTTGGCACGAGGCCAGTAATTTTGCATCGACCCCAGTGTTTCCAATATTCTTTTCTACTCTGGGCACAAAGCCTGAAATTTGGGGGAGGGGGCCAGTCGATTAGATCGACCCCAGTACGCAACTGGTACTTAATTTATCGACCCCCTAAAACGACGAAAGGCAAAATCGACCTCAGCGGAATTTGAACTCAGAACGTAAAGACAAACGAAATACCTATTTCTTTACTACCCACAAGGGGCTAAACACAGAGAGGACAAACAAGGACAGACAAATGGATTAAGTCGATTATATCGACCCCAGTGCGTAACTGGTACTTAATTTATCGACCCCGAAAGGATGAAAGGCAAAGTCGACCTCGGCGGAATTTGAACTCAGAACGTAGCGGCAGACGAAATACCTATTTCTTTACTACCCACAAGGGGCTAAACACAGAGAGGACAAACAAGGACAGACAGACGGATTAAGTCGATTATATCGACTCCAGTGCGTAACTGGTGCTTAATTTATCGACCCCGAAAGGATGAAAGGCAAAGTCGACCTCGGCGGAATTTGAACTCAGAACGTAACGGCTGACGAAATACGGCTACGCATTTCGCCCGGCGTGCTAACGTTTCTGCCAGCTCGCCGCCTTAGGAACCTCCCAATACTAACTCATATGTGGGTGGATGCACGCACAGAGAGAGAGAGAGAGAGAGAGAGGGAGGGAGAGAGAGCTTACACGATGGAGTGGAATAAGATCTAACTCGTTTGACATGGCCATCGGTTGGTTATCAAAATCCAGTTATGTTGTCTTAATGGGTTTTAAACAAGATTATTTTCGAGTCACGATAAAAACTACACAATCTTAACAGAGAAATTATGTACAAGTGTTCTACAGGTTATCTTGTTATTTACAAAAGTGGAATTGGTCGTTGATCTGCGAGTGTGAAGGAAGTAGAAAGAGGGAGGGGTTGGGGAGGGGGTCAAATCTAGACAGGAGGTGGAGAAACAGGGGGTAGCGTGAGGGCGGAGGGGTGAGACAAAGAAGAAATTCCACCCTCTTTCTCTCTCTCTCTCAGCCTTCCTCTCTTTGTCTTCAATTTCTTTCCTGGCTTTCCAACCTCTTTCCCTCTCTCCATCTCTCTTTCCCTCCTTCTCTCTCTCTCTCAGCCTTCCTCTCTCTGTCCCCTATATCATTCTCTTTCCTGCCAAGCTGATTCTGCGCAGACGACAACCTTTAATCGTTTATTTTTCACTCGTTTCAGTCATTGGACTGCGGCCATACTGGGGCACAGTCTTGGAGAGCTTAGTCGCACAAATCGATCTTAGGACTTTTAAAAAAAAAACTGGCATTCTATCGGTTTCTTTTGCCGAACCGTTCAGTTACAGGGACATAAACCAATACCAGTTGTCGAACGGTGGTGTGGGAGCGGGGGCAAACACACACACACGCACACACACAGATGCTATGGGCGCGCTTCAACACAGTTTCCATCTACCAAATACACTCACAAGCCGGGGTTGGTCCATAATAAAAGACACTTTCCCAAGGTGCCGTGCCATGGCACTAAATGCCGCTAAGCAACCAGGGGGTTACAAAGTAAGCTTCTTAACCACCCAACCATGTCTTTCTTTAGATTCGTCTTTAATTTGTCCGTCCGTTAGTTTCATTTCTCTATTAACAATGGTTTCCCCAAATATTTCCTGGGCTTTCGACAAATCTCCAAGGGCTGCTATCAAAATGCATTTCTGAGAAAAACGTCGACGGGGTTACATTTGAGAAGATTCACAATTTTATAAATCTATAGATTCAGATTTATATCCTTAAAAACCTGTTGCTATCTTATAGAAGCAAGTTAAAATTCTTTGGGGCTTCTTGGGCCCCAACCACACTGGCTTCTAGTAAAAGTAGAGACCACTATTATATTGGAGTAAAGATTGTTTGCCAACATAACATGGCAGTCCTGGTTTAGGACGAATGTTGCTGTAATTTAGCTCCAGGAGACATCGTCTCCAGTTGGCTATAAAACACGTTCTGTGTCCTTATATTTTCGAACAAGAGAATCTAGGACACAGATCGTGTCGTATAGCCAGCTGGAGATGATGTCTCCTGGAGCTAAATTACAGCAACATTCGTCCTAAACCAGGACTGCCATGTTATGTTGGCAAATAATCTTTATTCCAAAGTATTGTTGCTGAATATCTCTCGTTGTGAGATTTAAAAATAGTAATTTACCATTATTACATTGGTTTTAAATTTTCGCACAAGGCCAGCAATTTCGGGATGGGGGGTGGAGGTAGGTCGATTACATTGATTCCAGTACTCAACTAGTACTTGTTTTATCGATCCCGTAAGTATCAAAGGCAAAGTCGTCGACCTTGGTGGAATTTGAACTCAGAACAAAGACGGCCGAAATGCCGCTAAGCATTTTGTCCGGCATGCTAACGGTTCTGCCAGCTCGACATCCTAGAGACCACTATCGCATTTCTATAGAATCTCGATCATAATGTAAAATGGTTATAGACTGTTGCTTAATGAAATGAATCCAGCGAGTCATTTCTTCCAGCCATTATTGCTGGGAAGGTTGTGGGGATAGAACCCTCAGCCTCTTGCTCCATAGGGTCCTATCAGAAGCGACCATCAGTACACTTTCCGGCTGAATTTCCAAGCGTGACCAAGTGAGACTATGGATATTATCCAATCATTTCGTTCTTGGTCTACCACTAGGACTCTTGCCGGTAGGTTCGGCTTGAATAATCAGTTTTGAGAGTCTTTCCTGTGACATAATAATCTGTTATAATCAGGGCTGTGGAGTCGAAACAAAAAACTTCGACTCCGACTCCTGCACTATTGGCGACTCCGACTGCTGTACCATCGGCGACTCCGACTCCTCTACTATTGGTACCTCCGACTCCGACTCCTCTACTATTGGCACCTCCGACTCCTCTACTATTGGCACCTCCGACTCCGACTCCTCAACTATTGCCACCTCCGACTCCGACTCCTGAACTATTGGTACCTCCGACTCCTCTACTGTTGGCACCTCCTACTCCGACTCCTCTACTATTGGCACCTCCGACTCCTCTACTATCGGCACCTCCGACTCCTCTACTTTTGGCACGTGGCCTACATATCTCATAAAACATAAGCATATGCTTGTACTTTGAATACGCCTATATCTTCTAACTGGTTTATATTAAAGAGTTAAGATATTGTGAGTCAGAGTCAATATAGTTTTACTGACTCTGACTCCAGCTACCACTTAATTGTTTCAGACTGACTCCGACTCCTCTTTATGTAATCAAGTGACTGTGGTCTACATATCTCATAAAGCACATTCATACACTTGCACTCTGAGTAGGCCTCTATGTTATAACTGATTTATATTAAAGAATAAAGGTATTGTGAGTCGGAGCCGGTATAGTTTTACTGATTCCAGCTACCCCTTAATTGTTTCCTACTCCGACTCCACAGCCCTGTTTATAATGGGGATCCTCGTCCACTTGTATGTTATTGTCGGCACTCTAATACTCTTGTTTATCACTATTATGTTGTGGCGGTATTCCGAGTCTTATTATCTTTCGCTCGTCTGTCGTGCTGTCGCTGATAGCTCCGTAAGACACTGATTTTGAAAGCTTCTACCTTGACGGTTACTCGAACTCGTATATATCACGTAACTGACACTGATTCCAACTGAGAAACTCGTACAACAACTCTACTACTACTACTACTGACTGATCTGTTTGACTTTATAGTGGCTGAGTCATACCACTTTTCCGCGTGGGAAAGGGTGTACCATTTCACTACAACATAATACATGTCCTAAGCACGAGATCTATGACTTCTCAATGCGGAGAAGTAACGGTCCGACTCGGAGAGACTCCCTGATCTCCGGACTGCACAAGTAATTTTACTCCCTGTCAAGTAACATTACTCCAGGGACCCTTCAGGGGAGCCCCATTTCGGCCGCTTGTATTCGCGATCCTACCCTTTCGCTCATTACCTAACATTCACAGCATTAAATAAGGATAGGCCCGAAAACCGAATTGAAAACAAAAAGTTTATCTTCACCTCCCTCCCTCCTCTCCTTCTCTGAGGATCGAACGCTAGATCTGGTGCATTGCTGTGCCAACACCTGCATTTCTATATTTATATTCGAATTTCCGCTTTCATTTGCCATCTTCAAATTTCTATCTTTCCTCTTTCATCATTTTCTCGCTTCCCCCATTTTATTTTCATTTATTCCTTTATGTTACACCCCTCCTTTTTTTTTTCTCGCCTCTTTCATTGCTCCTATTACAGAGGGCGCTGTAACCCTGCCTTTCCGTTTTTATCATTTTCTCCCTTCCCCATTTTCTTTTTTTTTCTTTTACATCCATCCTTTCTTTCTCGCCTCATTCGTTGCTCCCTGTTACCCTGTTACACAGGGCGCTGTAACCTCGCTTCTAAACATTAATAACTATCAGTGGAATATACATATAACTATTTTTACGGGCCCGAAAACCGGATTGAAGTCAAGTCTGGCTTTTTCACCAACATACTATTCAAACTCGGCAAAACCTTTCCAGTAAAACTTAACTTTGCTTTGTCCATAAACAAATCACAAGACAAACTTTATTTCCTGCTGGGCTACAACTGCAAAACCATTGCTTTTCTCATAAACAACTTTGTATTGCTTGGGCAATAATTGTAAAGCGGCGAGCTGGCAGAAACGTTAGCACGCCAGGCGAAATGCTTTGCGGTATTTCGTCTGCGT
>NW_021828690.1:0-7915 GCF_006345805.1 Octopus sinensis
ATAAGGAAAGATATGGACAGGATGAACCAATCTAACCTAAAATCCTTATTGTGTCTTTAAGATACCAAACCATTCACTTAACCCTGTGCTATGACGTTTACTGCTATCCCTAAATGATGATAATGTTGGAAATTCTTTAGATAACTGGGAAGAGAGTGCACCAATGTAAAGTAGACATCGGTACCGCAAGAAATTTTACACTGGTATATAGAATTCTTGATGTTAGAATTATTAGACATAAATTTAATTCTGTTGGAGTTGTCCTCAGAGACCAAACCATGTTTTTATTGCTATTATTATTATTATTATATTATTATTATTATTAGTTATTATTATTATTATTTTATTATTATTATATCAAGCAATGATAGGGGGACAAACAAACACCGCACACACCATATATATATACTATACGATGGGCTTCTTTCAGTTTCCATCTACCAAATCCACTCACAAGGTTTTGGTCGGCCCCTGGCTATAGTAGAAGATACTTGCCCAAGATATCACGCAGTGGAACTGAACCCGGAACCATGTGGTTGGTAAGCAAGCTACTTACCACACACCCACTCCTGCGCCCTATTCTCCTGCATTGGTACTCATTCGTGAAATGAGTACTAGCCTCATGTGTGTTGTGTGTGTGTGTGTGTGTGTGTGAGAGAGTGAGACAGACAGACAGATAGATAGATAGATAGATAGATAGATAGATAGATAGATAGATAGATAGATAGATAGATAGATAGATAGATAGATAGATAGATAGATAGATAGATAGGGGGCATGCTTGCAGGCGTATATTACGTATATTACCATATGGCATTCTCCTGACCAGCTGTTGTCTGCGATAAGATCAGAACGACTTCATCACCTTCCGACATTATCGCACCTCCAGAGATGCCGAGCAACAGTAATGGCGGGATTCTTCTGACCCTTATTGTTTTACTGTCTATCATCCATGCAGCCGCCACAACTAACTAGGTGCAGATGTAACCACTCCGATCGGGAAACAACTTGATTGTTTCACTACATACTGAGGACTTGTTTGCTTGTCTGTTTGTTCCTTTGTTTATCTCCCATTTTTGTTTTCCGTCATATATCTACCGTATTCAAGATGAAGTGTTTTCTACTTTCCTCTTATCACCACGAATTACCATCTTGCTATGCTCCCTAAGTCCTATGCCAGCTTCGTAAGTTATAAGAGATCCAGCTACAAACGGAAACGTCCCACCTGTACACAGGGCATAGGATACTGGTTCGTTGTTCATTCCCCGATTCTTTCACACTGAGTTCAAATTTTGGCACAAGGCCAGCAATTTCGAGTGGGTGTAAGTCGATTTCACCGACGACCAGTGTTCAATTGGTACTTATTTTATCGACCCTGAAACGACGAAGTTGATTCCGGCAGCATTTGAACCCAGAATGGAAGCATTTTTCCAGTGCGGTAACGATTCTGCTACTCGTCGTCTTCCCCAACTCCTTCACAATGTAGATGTACATACACTAGCGTAGTTAGAGTGTATGCCACCTGGGGCGACCCTTCCATTTATCACCTCTCCCCGGGCCCCATAAAAAACACATATTGCATACAGCGGACCCAAAAGTGCCGTCCCTTTAAAAGTGCTACTCGGGAGCGGACCGCTAGTGTGTACATGTTGTTACTTGTGTGTGTGTGTGTGTGTGTGTGTGTGTGTGTGTGTGTGTGTGTGTGTGTGTGTGTGCGTGCGTGCGCGTGTGTGTGTTGTGTGTGTGTGTGTGTGTGTGTGTGTGTGTCTGTGTGTGTGTGTGTGTGTAAATCAAGACCATAACCGTTAAGTGCTTATTTGAAAAAAGAAATCGCTTATAAGGTTAAAAAGAAATAAAAACTATCCGAACAAGTCAGGCATTCAAAACACCGTTGTCGCAATATATGAATTCTTAGCGTAACGTCTTTTAAAGACAATTTAGACACCAACTAGAACAGGAACGATAGAAGTATAAAAAAAAAAATTAATCCAGGTAACAAGTGATATTGTCTCCCTGTATGCAAATTATTCTAGGAAATGCCCACCAGGGTTCCCGAAAAATATTGCATTATTAGATAACAAGGAGGCGGTCTGGCAGAATTGTTAGCACGACGGGCAAAATACTTAGCGGCAGTTCGTCCGCCTTTACGCAATAAGTTCAAATTCCACCGAAGTAGACTTTGCCTTTCATTCTTTCGGGGGTCGATAAAAGAAGCATCAGACATGCATTGGGATCGATGCAATCGACTCGACTCCTTTCCCAAAATTTCAGACTGTGTGCCTATAGCATAGAAAGGATTATTGCATAACAATTATATCTACTCTGAATGAGATTTTTGGCCGAAGTAAGCATCAAAACAAAATTTTTGCTTAAACATAGATCTTAATTACAGTACTTGAAGCAGGCAGAATAATATCAGTGTAGTAGGATTATAACTTCTTTCTTTCTCTCATCTCTTCCCAACACCCGTATAAACTCTGTCTCTCTTTTCTCTCTCTCTCTCCCTCTCTCTCTCTTTCCCTCTCCCTCTCTCCCTCTCTCTCCTTCTCTCCCCCTCTCTCTCCCCCTCTCTCTCTATTCTACATTTCATCTCATTCATTCAAACACACACACACATCCACTTTCTTTGTCTCCCACTATCTCTCCAGTCCTCTCACTCAAACACATAGTCTCCATCTCTCCTCCTTTCTGTGTCTCTCCCTCTCTGACTCTCTCTCTCTCGCTTTCACTTCTCTCTCTCTATTTCTCTCGCACCCTCTCTTTCTCTCTCTTTCTGTCTTCCAATTTCTTATCTACCACTCATGCACTTACATCTCTACAACGACACCACCACCACCTGTTCAGCAACCACGACTACCACTGCAACCACACTATCACTACCATGAATACACCACCGCACAACTACAACCAACCAACACACCACCCCTACCACCATCATCTTCATCGACCACTACTCTACCCTCCACTATACTAATATCACCCCACCCCACCCACCACTGCCACCACCGCCGCCACCGCCACTACCAACGCCACCAACACTATGTTATGACCACTACTGCACTACCACAAGCACACAACTACTTCTCTACCACACCGCTGTACAAGCACCATTATCCCCAACCACAACACGGTACCCTCACCACACCTCTATCCTTACATCACCAACACCACACGACCATTACTCCTCCACACCGCCACGCCTCCACACTTCTCCACGACCGCGGCCATTATTCACTAATTGCCGCCATTACTCCATTAAAACATATATTCAAATATCCCCTTTTTTTCTGTTTTACAACTCATCTTCCATTCATTCAACCTCCTCCTCTCCCTTCTCCTCCTCCACATCATCATTATCATGCTCATTATCATCCTCATCATCATCATCATCCTCATCATTATTATTATTATTATTATTATTATTATTATTATTATTATTATCATCATCATCATCATCATCATTATCATCATCCTCATCATCATCATCCTCATTATTATTATTATTATTATTATTATCATCCTCATTATCATCATCCTCATTATTATTATTATTATTATTATTATTATTATTATTATATTATTATTATTATTATCATTATTATTATCATCATCATCATTATTATCGTCACCCTCATTATTATTATTACCATTGTTGTTGTTGTTGTTGCTGTTACTGTTGTTGTTGTTACTGTTGCTGTTGTTGTTATTGTCTTCCTCCTTCCTGTTCTTTTCCGTTGCCCAAATGTCTTGTCTTTATACAAAGTTCTTACTCAGAAATTGCTTCTGCCGTTCCTGAACTTCCTCCCAGTTATAAATCATCAATTCTATATGTACGTAATGTATGTATGTATGTATGTATGTATGTATGTATGTATGTATGTATGTATGTATGTATGTATGTATGTATGCATGCATGTATGCATGTATGTGTGCATGTATGAGTGAATATTTGTAAGAACGTATAAATATAAATAAATATATATAATATAAACGTATGTATGTATATATATATATGTGTGTATGTGTGTGTATGTATGTATGTGTATATATATATCTATATCTATATATATATATATAATATATATATATATATATATATATATATATATATATATATTTACATTGCATGTGTGTGAGTGTGTATGTATATATTTATACGTAATATATAGATAGATCTATATCTATATATCTGCCCGTCTCTCTGTCTTTTCTGTCTTCTCTCTCTCTCTCTCTCTCTCTCTCTACCTTTACATACATACATATATACATATATGCATATATGTATATATATATATGTATATATATATATGTATATAATATATATATATATATATATATATATATATATATAGATATATATATATATTCGCACATTTATACGTATTTATATGTATATGTGTGTGTGTGTATATATATATATAAAACATACTTGTGAATGTGTGCGTTTGCATACACACATACATGTATGTATTTTTGCCTTTGTAATTATATACAATTGTATAACTTCGCGTCTGTTATGTTCGGTTTTGTGCGATCCGTTTCGGAGAATATAAATACTACGTAGCTACATTTGTATTCTTTTATCGCATCTACCTACGGAACGCCTGCAAATTCTTCAAGGCAGGAAATGTTAACCAAGCACCCTTAGCAAAGGCAACAATAACAGATAACCCCCTTCACAAGAGTTGCAAGGAGAGAGGCAAAACAAAAGAAGAGAAAAGACCTAGAAAACAAAAGAAAACGATATGAAAGAAAGGAAACCAAGGATATAAGAGACAATTCAAGAAAACTAGCAAAAGAGCCAAAAAGCAGAAACATTCTCTCGACGGTTTTCTTATCGTTACTCGGCATTGTAGAATGCAGAAAGTTTGGGTCAAGAGCTGAAAGAAGAATATTTATTTGTTTCTTCGGAGAAGCTTGTTATAATGGAAAGGATGTTACTGAAAGCGAAAGTGAAGTATATCAGCTGATGGTTTGGATAGATCGACACAACGAACACAAAAATGCATCTACCATTAAATATGTACGTAAACACACATGTGTATGTTTATACACACACACACGCACACTCACTCAAACACAATCACACACACACACACACACACACACACACACACACACACACACACTATATATAGATATATATATAGATATATACATATATTAAGAAGATGGAATGAATAGGATTTAATCACAAATCACAACAATTGTTTCTGTGCATTAATAACAGTTGTTAGTCGCTGAATTTTCTATTCCATATTATTACTTAATTATTATGCAAAAAAAATATCATCCAGCAGTAGTTATATACCCGCACGTCATCAGGTGAGTGGCTTTGAGAGCAATGCACAGAAACAATTGTTGTTTTGTGATTAAAGCTATTTTGTATGAATTTTGCGTTCACCAAAGAATTTTCATATGTATATCCAGTACATGGAGTATGGTGGCATATGGTAGCCGATATCTGTATAGGAACTTTGAAATGCACATTATGAGGTTATTACTCAGATGAGTATATATATATATATATATTACTCTTTTACTTATTCCAGTCATTGAACTGCGGCCATGCTGGAGCACCACCTTTGGTCGAACGAATCGACTCAGGATTAAGAACTGAAAAGGTGCAGGTTTTTAAAAAAGATACATACTCTGCTTTGTGTATTGAGTCACAATTTAAGAAAATCCAGAATATATGTCTGCCCGCATGTGTGAATATATGTGAGTGTGCGTAGATGTGGTTCTGAACATGTGAACAAACGTGTACATACACAAACACACACACACACACACACACACACACACACATATATGTATAGAGTGTTTGAAGTGGTGTACAACTAAAAGCATCATATGTGAGAAGTACTGCTCACTGCATACCAGTAAAATCTCGTTACCTGGATATATAAAATTTCAGCATTTTTTCAGACGCTGATGTCGTAAATAACCAGAAGGCTTATTAAAAATTAATTATTACCGATGGAAGCATAAAACCAAAACAATGAAAGTTATAAGAAAGAATACAAGTCTCAATAGTTTGTATTTTTACATTATATTTCAGTATTTCGGGGTTAGTGACCCTTCTTCAGGAAATCTTCAGAGAAATCGCGTTTTGAGTTGATTTCTCTACTCTAACATCATTTCTCCGAAAATCTTTCGCCACTATTCTTCCTTCTTATTTACTTCTGATATCTAGGAATTGATATTAATCACCCAGCCTGGTATTTTAAGCAAAAATAAAGACCCTGAAATCTATCGAAAATTTCTCTGTGTGGCTCATTTAGTTTGACTAATACACTTGTAGGCCATCTTCTGATATTCTCTTTTCCTTCTCCAATTCAGAGAGGCTTGGAAACTGGAAGAATTGAAAGCGGCTTGTGTTAAATTTGAATTACTCTAAATTGGATAGAAACGTGGAAAGGGCTGGTTTTACTTTGATAAAGTTTCACCTCATTTCCAGTTGTAAATTAACTTCATTGAACTTTGTGAATGCCATGTAAGCAATGTAACGTTAGCAATCCCATGCTAGCTGTTTCTTAGTTAATTAGAATCTTGGAAGAATTCAAAAATTGTTTTAAAAAGGAAATGAACACATCTCTGACAGTTTCCCTTTTGTCAACCTTCGAAATTCTGTGAGCAACAATAAATGTTCAAAATCTTTATCATTCTCAGTCAGGAATTGAGAGCATGTGGTGTGTGCGAGATAGTTGATATATAAAGGCACCTACCTTCTCTTCGCTCCGATAGAGACCCTTCAGTGGTAACGGATCCTTCGTCACAGCCCCGACCCGAACGCTAAAGATAGCAGCTGCTTCACCCAACCTTAGCAACGTCTTCACACGTCTTAACACCTCGACGACCCACTTTGGAAAAGCCGAAATCCCCGCTGCCTGCGCACGCCTCACTGCTGTCCCTTCCGGTTGCCCCAGCTTCCGGTCAACGCACCCAGCTGCAGACGTCATCCCACACGCCACCCTGATCTTAAAGATCACAATCTCTCCGCTCCATGTCGTAGTCCACCATCCAACCGGGAGGGCGCCTTGCTAACGTAACATTGCTTACATGGCATTCACAAAGATCAATGAAGTTAATTTGCAACTGGAAATGAGGTGAAACTTTATCAAAGTAAAACCAGCCCTTTCCCCGTTTCTATCCAATTTAGAGTAATTCAAATTTAACACAAGCCGCCTTCAATTCTTCCAGTTTTCAAGCCTCTCTGAATTGGAGAAGAAGAGAATATCAGAAGATGGCCTACAAGATCACAATCTCTCCGCTCCATGTCGTAGTCGACCATCCAACCGCGAGGGCGCCTTGCGCGTCAAGATCTTCTTAAGCTGGGCACCTCGTTCTCCCCCTCTCCAGAATCGTAGTCCGTCGAAGCGACAATCCTGCAAAGGTCCAAGACGTGTCGCGGCATTCCATCCACGGATACGTTGTTTCTGGAATTGACCGCCGTCACCGTTCCTCTGCTCCATTGAGACGTACAGCGCGCCTTTGGTGGCTTAACCCAGACTTCCTCCCCTATTTTTCGCGAACGGGTCCCTTCTCTTCCTCGTGACCCTCCGGCGCTTTGCTCGGGTGCCACTATCATATTTGAAACACAGCTCTCTGCGGCACAGATCCTCAGCTTGTCCGGATCGGGGAGACAAGTTGTACAAAAAACTGCTTCAAGCGGCGAAATGTGCCCTCTTTCGCGCTATGGCCTTGACTGTCCGATAGTGCCTCTCCACGATCCCGTTACCGCGGGCCTATACGTTGCTCTGAAAAAACGACGCACATTCCACCGATCAAGCATAACCCTCAATGCTTCCGAACGAAACGCCGCCTCGTTTGTCCATCAGTAGTTCTTCCAAGGGAAATCCTCTCTATAAAAATATCCCGTTCTGGATCTGCGCGATCTCGTCAGCAATGCCCG
>NW_021828691.1:0-7897 GCF_006345805.1 Octopus sinensis
TACCACACAGCCACTATGCGCCTATATATATTATATATATTATATATATGTATTGTATATATATAATATATATATATATATCATATATATATCTATATATATATATATATATATATATATTATTATTATTATTATTATTATTATTATTATTATTATTATATTTTCAATGTATTGTGTTGAAAATTATATACTTTCAGTCCGCCCTCTGTTTACAGTTACACACACATACATATATATACAAAGAAATATATCATCCTGCACACATTCATTCATTCATATATACACCTATATATACATACTCACATACATACACGCATACATGCACACATGCACACATACGTATATGACCTTATTTCACAACCTCCTACATATATATTCTTTTTGTTTTGTGTTGTGTTTCTGTAACTTGTTTCTTGCTGTCCCACTAGCAACACCCTCACCCCCGCCTCCCTTTCAAAACAGACACTTTAATGATAATAAGCGCTGGGGGTGGCGAACGTGGGTGGTGTGTGTATTTATCGAAATGTTAGCAAACAATCATTTCAAAGTAGGATGAATGAAATCTTTTAGGAATTTCTGGGTCAATATTTGGCAGTTGGACAATCTACATGATAACTCATTAGAATTGTATTACAAAGATCTCCGTAAGTCACACAGTTTTCTTTAAACTCAGGATTTGCTGTCATTTGAATGGTTGATATTGACAGCTGGTGTGTTTCCTAGATAGGACACCAGGGTGTATAGTAGGTAGGACCTATAAGGAAAGGGTTCAGCCAGTACATCGGTACGAGAACAGAGTGGGTAATGAATAGGTTCCACGCTAAAGACAAAAGAACCCACGTTAGAGAGGGAGTAAGAATGGCCCTCAAAAAGATCGTCTTCAGCCTTAAAATTTTTTTTATCAGAGGTCCTGATGGTTGTTAAAGGTCTAGAAACTAAATATTTATATATACATCCTCCACTTGCTTTCGAACGCGGAGATGAGCGATATCACTTGCAAAAGTCCTTCAGCTCTACAAACTCGTCAAGACAATTATCCGAACCGTGAAGGATGCCTCCATCCATTGCAAAGCCTGCAAAATCACTTACCTTTCAAACTATAGCCGACTCTTTGGGTCCGTTGCTAAAAATATTCCTGCCAACATGATAGAATCCTTCTTCACAACTAGGACAGTTCTGTTTGCATTACTCTCACAGAGAAATCTTCTTCATTTGAAACTCCTTTTTCATTCAGTTCTTCCTTGTACACAATAAATAAAGCACTTCTCAAATCATCCCTTTCCACTGCACCATCCTCAGTATACACCCAACAAATACACGCCAAGTGCAATAATATTTCCGTTCGCTTCAAACCGGTGTGGCCACACAACTGACGATGCCTCTTCTGTTATCCTCAACTCTTCGTCCAGCAAAGAACCCACCCCAGAAACAATGCTCTCCATCCTCTACAAACTCTCCAAAGTTGTTCTTCCTTCCCTCCAATCTCTCTCCCCGTACGTATTTCAATCATTGGAAGTACGCTGTCAAATTACTGTCAGAGCACAGCGAATTCACCTCTCACCTGCAACAATGGCTCACCTGGTTTAAATGACAGTAAAGCAAGCTTTACAGTGGAATCACTAGCCACTGTTTACAGAAGGGCTAAACACAGAGAGGACAAACAAGGACAGATTATATCGAGCCCAGTGCGTAACTGGTACTTATTTAATTGACCCCGAAAGGATGAAAGGCAAAGTCGACCGTGGCGGAATTTGAACTCAGAACGTAACGGCAGACGAAATGTCGCTAAACATTTCGCCCGGCGTGCTAACCATTCTGCCAGCTCGCCGCCTTTAAGCAGTGGGTAGTAAAGTGGGTAGTAATGAAATAAGTATTTCGTCTGCCGTTACGTTCTGAGTTCAAATTCCGCCGAGGTCGACTTTGCCTTTCACCCTTTCGGGGTCGATAAATTAAGTACCAGTTACGCACTGGGGTCGATGTAATTGACTTAATCCCTTTGTCTGTCCTTGTTTGTCTCCTCTATGTTTATCCCTTTGTGGGCAATAAAGAAATAAGAAACGTTGGCATGTCGGGCAAATTCTTAATGGCATTTCGTCCGTCTTCATGTTCTCAGTTCAAATTCGGCTGAGGTCGACTTTGCTTTTCATCCTTTCGAGGTTGATAAATTAAGTACCAATAAAACACTGGGGTCGATATAACGGACTTAACCCCTCCTCCGAAATTACTGGCCTTATACCAAAATTTGAAACCAATAATAAACTACAAACAAACACAAATCCCCGCCCCACGCTGTCTAAAATCCCCCCCCCTCCCCAACCACCGACACAATGAAACAATAATAGGAAAACTAAAAGATTACACAGGAGACAGAGTTTATTGCCGCAGTAAGCTTCAACTGACAGGGTCCCAGGCATTACATAAGAACCGCCTCCAAACAACCAGATACACATGTACAACACGCCATGCAATATTACAACATCTTAAACACATTATCTCTTACCAATTAGTGCAGACAATCAAAAACACTCACAGAAATAACTGTAACAGGCAGAGTGTCACTCGTTCCTGACACTCTACTAGGCAGTCGGGGGGGGGGGACGGACTAAAAGAACAGAGAGAGGGGTGGAGGGAGAGGGGGAGAGAGAGAGAGAGAGAGAGAGTGCAACATGTTCAGACATTTACTTGACACTTAATGCAAATTTATCTCTTGTCAGTGTTTAGTGTGGTCAACAGTGGGGTCGTGGGGAGATTGTGAACCAGAAGAAAGGTATCTGGGAGTTGCATCTCACCGTTCTGCCGTCTTTCTGAGTGAGCACCATTAGGATTGCTCGATCTAGGCTGACCTGTTGCTAACAACAACGAGTAAACTACGGGAGCATCTACAACAGAGATGGCGGACCTTTATATAACCAGGAGTGATTTACAAGTGAATAATGCCTATGGGAAGTGTCTCTGCTGAAATATTAGTTAATCTTTCGTTTATTAAGTTATAGGTTACCAGCTTATATTAAATTATTGCTTTGGTGTTGAAGGCTTAACCGTATTTTACATATATGTGTGTTTTATGAGAAACTCTGTGAGCGAGCGATTTTATGTTGGAAAAAGGGTGAAGTGTCGCGACACTTTACACCACTGCTCAACCTGCTAGAAATAGCAACTAGTTTTCCCTGACAATGTTTTTAGGGAATGAAGGACACATTGACCAAAAATATGCAGGTATGTCACGGTTGAAACGCCTTTTATCATGTTTCTGAACAATAGAGGCTGAATTGGTCTAAACAGCCCCATCATTACCATCGCCACCATCTCCATCACCCCTTTCCTACATTATCAACACAACTCCCGTCACCCTCAGCATCACACTACTATCACCATCGCAACAATAACAACAACCAATACTAGTCACAAAATATTTCTTTCAGTGATTTTCCGTCAGATATGAAGGCAAGGAATTTGCCTTATCATTCTCACCGATCTAGGAGGACCTTTAAAGGTAAAGAGTATTACCTTGCTCCACTGAGTAACATATAAGATATTAAGATTATAGAAAAGAATTGTGCTGGAGAAAAGTCTCACGTCTGAATGGATTTCACTGAAACATGATCTGCTGGCAGCATTAACTACGGCTGAACATGTAACGTCAACCAACTTCCTTGCCACACTGTAATATATCCTCAGAAAGAAGTATTTGATTAAGAAATTTCTTAATTAAACACGAATGTTTCGTTACAAGGGTAAAGAAACAAATCTAATAATTGAGGTCCTTCGCCCTTTGTCCAAGTGCATTAACAAAATCATTGAACTAAAGCAGCGATTTAATCAAAAGCCCGCTCGTTAATTCAATTATTCCATAATTTTCATCCAAACCTAGATACGCTTTTAATCTTTTTGTTTTAATTATAAATACTTAAACCGATAAAACCGAGTAGAAATTTAGTACAGTAAAGGCGACGAGCTGGCAGAAACATTAGCACGCCGAGCGAAATGCTTAGCGGTATTTCGTCTGCGTTACGTTGTGAGTTCAAATTCCGTCGAGGTCGACTTTGCCTTTCATCCTTTCATCCTTCGGGGTCGATAAATTAAGTACCAGTTACGCACTGGGGTCGATCTAATCGACTTAATCCCTTTGTCTGTCCTTGTTTGTCCTCTCTGTGTTTAGCCCCTTGTAGGTAGTAAAGAAATAGGTATTTCGTCTGCGGTACGTTCTGAGTTCAAATTCCGCGGGGGTCGACTTTGCCTTTTATCCTTTCGCGGGTCGATAAATAAAGTACCAGTTACGCACTGGGGTCGATCTAATCGACTTAATCCGTTTGTCTGTCCTTGTTTGTTGTCTGTGTTTAGCCCCTTGTGGGTAGTAAAGAAATAGGTATTTCGTCTGTGGTTACGTTCTGAGTTCAAATTCGGTCGAGGTCGACTTTGCCTTTTATCCTTTCGGGGTCGATAAATTAAGTACCAGTTACCCACTGGGGTCGATCTAATCGACTTAATCCGTTTCTCTGTCCTTGTTTGTCCCCTCTATGTTTAGCCCCTTGTGGGCAATAAAGAAATAAATTTAGCACAGCAGTAAAGGTGCTGGTGGTGGGAATAGTAATATACAAGACTAAATGCAGAAATACACACGTTCTGAGTTCAAATCTTGCTAACGTCAACGTCGTGTGTGATGGTTGACTGTGTACCAGTTATACACTGGTAACGGACAAAGAAAATGAAAGGTTGAAATAGTTATTAGAGGAGGGCGGAGAGGTAACAGTGTTGTTCAGTTATCCCTTTACATTCTATGGTTAACCCTTCCCCGCTCGCTAAACATAAGTACCAGTTATACACAATTTTCGATTAATTCTTTCGAAATATTGCTGAACTATTTTTAAAATCATTAACATAAGCATAGTCGCATCACCGAATACTGGGTCTTTGGAAGTGTGTCACCGTCCAGTCAAGTAACGCCTGTTAATTCACCATTGTTAAAAACCAGAGATCTTTTAATAAGAGAACATGGCATACGTACCGCGAGTCAAACGATCAAGAAACGATTCTTGTAGTAGATAATTTTATCCTGTAATCTAGTTTGATGTATCGTGAGTCGGTGCTCAAGTCCAATCGAGGTTGACTAACGCATTAGCCTTACCTTGGTTCATAGACTGTGTCGCAGTCGTAAATGTAGCTGACGGCAAGGACTGAAACATGTAACCCATGCAAATTTTGAGGTCGACGAACCAACAGAGAGGTCTGTAGGCCAAAGATAGGGAAACCCTTGTCTACATTCAAATCTCAAATTACCAGCAGACGAAGTATCCAAAACTTGTTTTCATAAAAATTTAATTTACAAAAATTTGTAAAATTAAGGATGCATTAGTTGTCCCTGCACGAGTGTGAACCCTTAGATTCTTATCCAAATACAGTCCACTCCTGTTGAATACACCGTAGAAATTCCCCGCTCACGCTTTATCTCATCTTTTGACCTGCTTGAAATAACAGCCAAATCATTTACGACTATAAGTAGTAAGGCGGCGAGTTGACAGAACCGTTAGGAAAAATGCTTAACTGCATTTCGTCTGTCTTCATGTTCTGAGTTCAAATTCCATCGAGGTCGACCTTACCTTTCATTCTTTCGAAGGTCGATAAAATCAGTAGCAGTTAAACACAGGGGTCGATGTAATCGACTGTCCCCTTCCACGGAGTTGCTGACTTTGTGCCAAAATTTGAGATTAATATCTTATAAGTGGTAAACAGACATTATGAATAAAGGGTGGGAATCGGAGTTGAAGTGAGGCTGACCGACAACTTTGGGGTAGTGACAGTTAGGTAGAGAAAAGAAGGGCTTTCACAGATTGACCCCATCGACAAATTTGAACATGCAACAACTGGTTGTATGTGTACAGATGTACACCTATGTAGGTGGACGTGTTTATATAATTCTTCACAATGCGAAAAGAAACTAGTAAAAATTGGTTATCAGTTTCACGTGATGTGTTGGTGTAGTCTATGGAAGAAGGCAAAACCGAATGGCGCAGAAGTTCGCTTTGCAGATCTGAGGGTTTGGGATCGAACCTATTGCATTGTGTCTTCGACAAGCGCATTCCACCATAGTTTCGGATTGATCCAAAATTTGTAAATGAAATTCAACAAAAGGAAACTGTGTGGAAGCCTACCAGATGACATGTAACTATGATTCACAAAGGCGGGTTCTCTCACGTGATGAATGTGCTTGAGAGCTACATTGAAGGTATGCGTGACTGTGGAATACTCAGCGCTTACTTAATAATTCATTGACTGGACAATTGTAATATTCGTCGTCGAGTCTGACGGAAAACTTATTCATTTCCGTCTTCTCTTATAAATACAACTGAAGACAGCAGGGAATAGTGTGATGAAGGTTTTGGTTTCGAAATCAGGAAGACGATTCGCGGGCTGGTTCATGATTATATTGGTAGGTATATATCCATTCTTCCCCCCCCACCCCCACCCGCACACATATATTTGTTGAGAGACAAACAGACAGATACATACATACATACATGCATACATACATACATACATACATACATACATACATACATACATACATACATGCATACATACATACATAGACAGACAGACAGACAAGCAGTCAGATAGATAGATAGATAGATAGATAGATAGATAGATAGATAGATAGATAGATAGATAGATAGATAGATATAGATGATAGACAGACAGAGAGAAATCATGCTGTAGTATCTTGTTCCAAGGTTTGTCGTAGTAATGACAAAACGAACAACAAGAAGGAGGCGGTTGCGCGAAATCTGTGTGGTTCCCATTCACACTCTCATGTCGGCAGTGAAACTTGCAACAGTTACGTTGCCAACTAAGAAGAATATATCCCTTTGAGACGTTGAAAGGCTGCCGAGATGCACATCTTTCTAATGTTGTAGCTCAGCCATCTGGAAAACGTTTCTAACGAAGGTAAAACGGCTCACATCATTTCACCGATTTCACAATTAGCGATATGAAACTTGAAAACATCAGCAGTGTTGGGTCCCTGGGTATATATCAAAGAAAGAGCGCACGAAAAATAGAACAGCCATTACTGTAGGCGGTGCTACAGCTTGGCCCAACACACCGTGCGTACAACGAACTTATAACCTAAATCATACGCACTCAAAAACGCATCCATCTACCTGCAAACACACACAAACACACACGTATTAGTTATATATTACAAGATCTACTGTGTATGAAGACACATACACACATATACACACTTCTACGTGTATACGCTTGTGTGTGTGTGTGTGTGTATGTGTGTGTGTGTGTGTGTGTGTATGTGTGCGTGTGTGTGTGTGTGTTTGTGTGTGTGTGTTCGGTTTTTAATCATTTAAATTCTTCCTCTCAAGAAGGAACTGGCTTCTTACAAAGACCCAAAGCTCCATCGTTCGAATGTAAACTACAAAAGCAATGCCACATTTTAAACTTGAGAACAGTCTTTCATATTTTTACTGTTTCACTTACAAATTGTGTTTGTGATGTACAAGTGAGTATGTAATATATGTATGGATGGTGGTAAGACTCCAGCTCGGGAGTTCTGGAGTCTGGAGAGTGGGGAGTCAGCCCTTTACTACCATTACTCCCAAGTCTGATATGTGATGCACTAAGTAACCCCTCACATGTGTGTCTCGTTTCAGACCAAGGGTATGATTTTCTATGTCATTGCTAAGGGCTCATGCAATGTCTTGGTGATCGAAACCTAAAGAGCGTCACGCTCTATGAAAGGAACATCCACGTCTCACTCAGCCAGCTACAAAATGCCATAAGTATCAGTTGGACTAAAATTTGTACATAGAGGGCTTTGCAATCAAATTAAATGACATTTTACCAATAGAAATAGCAAACTTTCTTCTGCCATCAAGACACACACATT
>NW_021828692.1:0-2500 GCF_006345805.1 Octopus sinensis
TTCTAACCTAGATCGAAGTCTCCTTCATTGGAATTTCAACATTAACAACAGGGTATTTTCTTTGTATGTATGTATGTATGTATGTATGTATGTATGTATGTATGTATGTATGTATGTATGTATGTATGTATATATGAATGTATGTATGTATGTATGTATGTATGTATGTATGTATGTATGTATATACATATATATATACATATATACATATATACATATATATACATACATATATAAATGTATATATAGAATATGAGGTGTTTAGTTCACTGGTGACTTAAAGGAATAGATACGCTGATTAAGTGCTATAATTGGTCATCCGTGAGGTTCCAGGTTTACAGGTGAGACTGGAGCTAGGGATCCGTATTATGCTTTCGTGTTAGCAGGTGTATATTAGAGGGAAAAGGACAACAAAAGCCAAGGCAGAACGAGTATCTCAAGTCATTCATAATAATTTAATTAGGGTGAAGTGAATTTGAAATCTTACAACTTTATCTGGGATATCCCAAAGCCTATCACCTACAGCTGTTTCTTGGAGATCAGAGGTTTCTCTGCCGGTGCCCGAGCAAGCAACCCAGAACCTCGTAACCTCCGAGAAACTATTTTGCTCGATACGTTGGCATCGGAAGTGGAGCTAAACTCGCGGGATATCTCAGCAGCACTCTTAAACATATCCTTTGCGATCCTGTCTTGGTGGAGTTTTACGAGTTCTACCAGTCCTGGGTTTAGCATCTGTCCATCTTGATGACATAAAACAAGCTACAATTCGTTGCACAACTCGAAATCCATTTCATTTTGTTGAATTTAGACCCTGACCCTTAACAGTATCCATAAGAGTTTTATTTTTAACGACAGGACTTTTCTCATGATTTCATAATTATGAAAATTCCCTAATTTTTTTTGGTCTACAACTTATAATTTTAACCATAATTCAATGATGAGGCCTTCCTACACTAGTTGCTATCATCGAATTTGACTTACCCTCTTGGTGAAGGCACACAATCCTTTGTTTTTCCTCACAGGAACACCGCTCGTCACTCACAAGCCGCCATGTTGAAAGTTGAATGTTCCAATAATGTAAGATCATAAGAAGTAACTTTTAGCCCATTAACAATCTTCTAAACAACAAACACCTCGGTCAATAGTTCACTTTTTCTAAGTGACCCGTAACTCTTGGCCGCTGAAGTTTGGAACATTGTTTATTAGTTCATAACTTACGAAATATTTATTCCATTCACCTGAAATGTTCACAAAAGATAGATATTAAGCATATCTAAATAGGCACAGGAGTGGCTGTGTGGTAAGTAGCTTGCTTACCAGCCACATGGTTCTGGGTTCAGTCCCACTGCGTGGCACCTTGGTTAAGTGTTTTCTACTATAGCCTCGGGCCGACCAAAGCTTTGTGAGTGGATTTGGTAGACGGAAACTGAAAGAAGCCCGTCGTATATATGTATATATATGTGTATGTGTGTGTATATGTTTGTGTGACTGTGTTTGTTCCCCCAACATCTCTTGACAACCGATGTTGGTGTGTTTACGTCCGCGTAACTTAGCGGTTCGATCTAAGAGACCGATAAAATAAGTACTAGGCTTACAAAGAATAAGTCCTGGGGTCGATTTGCTCGACTAAAGGCGGTGCTCCAGCATGGCCACAGTCAAATGACTGAAACAAGTAAAAGAGTAAAGAGAGAGTAAGAGTAAATATGTGTAAAATATCTAGTCTCAACGTGTTGTTAATCTTCTATAATAACAATTTCAATACACTGGGTTCTGCCGTTACTGTACATACCTGCTTCCCAACCACATGGTTCCGAGTTCAGTCCTACTACGGGGCAACTTGGGCAAGTGTCTTCTACTACAACCTCGAGCTGACCAAAGACTTGTGAGTGGATTTGGTAGTCGGAAACTGAAAGAAGCCTGTCGTATATATATAGCGGTAGTGCGCTATATATAGCGGTGGCCGCGGCCTTCGGGCTAAAACATTTAAAAGGATTTTTAAGGATTTAAGGATATATATATATATACACACATGTATATATATATTCATGTCTGTGTGGTGTGTCTTTGTTTCCTCACTATTGCTTGACAACCGATGCTGACGTGTTAATGTCCCCGTACCTTAGTGGTTCGGCAAAAAGTACCCGTATGATTAAATACTAGGCTTACAAAGAATAAGTACTGGGGGCGATTTTTTCAACTAAAACTCTTCAAAGTAGTACTACAGCATGGCCGCAGTCAAATGATGAAACAACTAAACGAATAAAAGAATACTTATATATATATATATTCTTTTATTCTTTTACGCGTTTCAGTTATTTGAGTGTGGCCATGCTGTGACCTTAGTCGAACAAATTGACCCCAGGACTTACTCTATGTAAGCCTAGTACTTATTCTGTCGGTCTCTTTTGCCGAACCGCTAATTAACGGAGACCGCTAAGTTGCATACCAACATCGGGGACAAACACAGACGCACCACACACACACACACACACACACACAC
>NW_021828693.1:0-2500 GCF_006345805.1 Octopus sinensis
GATACACATACATGCAAACATACGTGATACATACAAACATATACTATATATATTCATATCTGACTACTCCGTTGGTGTCTAAATTCTAGTGGAAGGGTTTTGTTTCTAAGCCTGAAAAAAAAAAGAAAAAAGCCCCTAAAAACACAGAACCCTCTCCCCCCTCAAGAAGACATTCATACAAACAAACATAAATACGTATTAGATTGTCTGATAAATTTGTACTTTTCTTTCCGGTCGTCGTTATGCCATATCGTACACCTGCAGCGCATTGATGACACTACAATGAAAACCTCAATTAAGCGCGTGTTCTCTAGTTGCCTTGCCATTCTTGTCCAAACAGCTCTTGATATTACCCATCCATTGCGTTCTTTGCCTGCATCTTGATATATTACCCTTTACTCTTCCTTCCATGATAATATTTTCCAAAGCACTTTTTCTTCGAATATGGCTATAATAGATGAGCCGTTGGCTTTAGAACAATGTAACACACATTCATCTGTCCGATGATCATTGTAAGGAACTTGGAACATTCTCCTATACACCCACATTTCAAACTCATTGATTATTTTCTCTTCAAATTTGGTCAGAGTTCATACTTCGCAACCATAAATACTTATTAGCTAAATGAACGTTCGCATTAGTCTTAATTTTAACTTGGGTCACTTTTGCTGGTCCAAATGTTATTAAGCTTTTCCATGGATGTTTTTGCCATGGCTATCCTTGTCCTAATTTCTTTCTTACATGGGATTTCATTAGAGATTTGGGTCCCACGATACTTGCACAATTCCACCTGTTCGACCCTCTCACCATCCAGGTTAATGTTATCATTTACTTTCTCTTTTTCTACTACCACGACTTTCTTACGGTTGAGATAAAGACCATGCATATTTGAAACCTCATATCGTTTCTTGTAGTCAGGCTTCAGTCTTGGCAAGTAGAACAGTATTATTTGCATACTTTAGATTAGAAATATGCAAACCATGTATTTTGATGCCATCTTCCTACTGTACTGTTTCTCGTAGCTGTATTTTTCCTCTCCAACTTTTAATTATCGATTTTGAATTTTGAATAAATGTTTCTTCTTTTCAGACATATTACGATGAAAAGAGCAATGGTATCATAACAATATTTCATTTGGTTGGCCAATTCCCGTGAGGGTTTGTACGGATTCTTATGGATGGGCTCGTTCAGTTGACCCTTATTGGAGTGAGTAGGTTGACCGAAACGTGGAGTGTCTGTGAGATCGAATTCCTCCCCCCCCCCCACTCCGCTGTTGAAGCGTAAAAACATTTCTGTGCAGTTCTTTCGTTAATATCGCTTTCTCCGTACAGGACACAATGTATGTATTGGGTTATCACTTGGTTGTAGAACCAACATGGTACGATGTACGTTAAAGCTGAATTGTTTTTGAATTATAGCTACAGCCAATCTGGCTTACTGCCGAACAATTTCCTTCTACTGAATTTAATTCACAGGGTTTAGCTAACTCGAGGCTATCGCAAATGAGACGCGAGGTGCTAAGCTGTGGGATCGCACCCAGGAGCAAGGATACAGAGTGCGGTGAATATATTGCCGTCTAACTTACGCAAAAATGAAAATAACACTGACATCTCATTTTAACAGATATATTTACCAAAATTACATAAAAATATCTAAAAATAATAAAGAGTAAATTTATTCAATAAAATCTCCATTGGCTTCAACTACAGCCTTATTACGACTTCAGAATCTCTTGTAACTCTCCTGGACGGTATCCTTGTTTAAGTTGGTGAATGCTATCATAATCCTTGTCTTCAGTTCATCTTTAGTGTTACAAGTAGTTTTGATGGTCTCTCGCACAACTGCACCTCATACATAATAATCAAGTGGGCTGCAGTCTGGGGAGTAAGGTGGCCAGATGTTAGGGGTAATGTCGCAGAAATTGTCTGACAGCCATGATTGGGTTCTCCTGCTTGTGTGGCATGGTGCAGAGTCCTGTTGCCAGACTTAGGGTCTTCCAGCAGCCAACCTCTTGACTTAGGGCAGCCCTACCTTTCCCAGGTACTTGACGGGGGCCTCCGTGTTGATTGTGAGGCTGTGGGAAGATGAATGTTGTCATAGCATCGCCATCACTAGTAATCACTCCAAACACCATGATGTTGACTGGATGTTTGATTTTTATCACTCTCCGTAAATGTATTTTGGACACGGCAAGCTGACGGTTGTTCTGTGTGTTCACGATTTGTTCGTATGAGAGCTTCTGGCGAGAATTCCAAGTAGTACAGCATACTGTTTCTAAATTTCTGGCAGAGTGAATTGCATCATGGCACTGTTTTTCTCACTAACGGTGCCCCCACTGACCCTACTATACTCTCTAGTTGGCAAAATAAAATAAAAAATCAACCAATGCGCAAGCGCTAAATGAAAAATATAAAATGGCAATAATTTACCCATTGCACCCTGTTCAGTTTCCGCCTACCAATTCCACTCACAAGGCTTTGGTCGGCCCGAGACTATAGCA
>NW_021828693.1:5000-7984 GCF_006345805.1 Octopus sinensis
CTTTGACGCTGTTTGTGCAGTGCACACACTCACGGCTGCATAAACGCACGCGCACTCACAGCTGCACACACGTACACACGCACGCACTCACACACACATGCACACGCACATCAATTAAAGCAGTTAAAGAGGATTTCTCAGTACAAATTATGTGGCTCGTTTCCCTTTCATGCCTGCCTACCTACCTACCTACCTACCTACCTACCTACCTACCTACCTACATTCCTACCTACCTACTTACCTACCTACATACCTACCTACCTACCTGCCTACCTACCTATATTCCTACATACATACATACATACATTGATGCGTACATGCATATATATATATATATATATATATATATATATATAAGCACACATGCAAACATACACTCACACACATGTATGTATGTATTATTACGTGTGCGCAGCGTGTGTATGTATACATACATGCTGCATATATATATATATATATATATATATATATATATAGCTATAATATATATGATATATATATATATATATATATATATATATATATATACCAACCGCATGGTTCCGGGTTCAGTCCCACTGAGTGGCACCTTGGGTAGTGTCTTCTACTATAGCCTCGCCGACCAAAGCCTTGTGAGTAGATTTGATAGACGGAAACTGAAAGAAGCCCGTCGTATATATGTATATATATATATATATGTGTGGTGTATGCTTGTGTGTATTTGTGTGTCTGTTTTGTCCCCTAGCATTGCTTGACAACCGATGCTGGTGTGTTTATGTCCCCGTCACCTAGCGGTTCGGCAAAAGAGACCGATAGAATAAGTACTGGGCTTACAAAAGAATAAGTCCGGGGTCGAGTTGCTCGATTAAAGGCGGTGCTCCAGCATGGCCGCAGTCAATGACTGAAACAAGTAAAAGAGTAAAAGAGTAATATATATATATATATATATTAATATAATATATATTATATATAATATATATATATATTATATATATCTATATATATATATATATATATATATATATATACATATATATATATATATACATATATATATATATAAAACTTACTTGGAAATATAATCGTGGCGTTCGATCATATAATATTATAATAATATATAAATATATGCATGTATACATCCATATATGTACATACCTACATGTATAGGACATGGGTACAGGACATCAAAAAATAAACGTTGAACATAAGGAGAAACGAAAACATAAAAGCAAAAACAGAAAACGAACTTTTTTTCGAACAACGGAAAAAACAAACAGAGAAACGAGACATGCAACATAAAGAATATCCCCCTTTATCAGTTGCCCCTGTTTTATCTACTCCGTGTTTTCGAAGGCAAGGACAATATGCGACTTCGTTGAAACAGTCCTTCCCGTAAAGCAAATTAAATAAAATTTGGGATTTTTTGCGGAGGGTGAAAATGGTAACAAGAACAGGACTGTGAGAACAAAACAATAAAAACAAACGGTGAGGGCTGTTAAGCCATCGTCTTGGCTTAACAGCCCTCACCTTTTGTTTTTACTTGGAAAACACACACACACACACACACACACACATACACACACACACACACACACACACACACACATACACACACCACACACACACACACACACACACACACACACACACACACACACACACACAATGATGTATATGCAGAATGAAATTTGGTTGCTATCTGTAGAAATTTGAGTCAACGTCACTGTGGCTTCCTCTTTGAATCATATCTCTTCGTTCTTGTATTATAGAAATCACTGAATGTAAGTCTTTATACGATGAAGGTTGAAATAATTATACGAAGAACTTTTTGCGTAAAATTTTCGGTGAAAATTTTCGAAAAACTTTTGGGGAAAATTTTCGGTGAAAATTTTCGACAAACTTGTGGAAAACTTTCGAAAAATTTTGGGGGAAAATTTTCGTAAAATTTTTGTTTAAAATTTTCCAAAAATTTTTTGGTACAATTTTCACTGGAACTCTTCGAAAACTTTTTGTGGAAAATTTTCGTAAAATTTTTGGGTAAAATTTTCGTAAAATTTTTGTTTAAAATTTTCCAAAAATTTTTTGGTACAATTTTCACTGGAACTCTTCGAAAACTTTTTGTGGAAAATTTTCGTAAAATTTTTGGGTAAAATTTCGGTGAAAATTTTTGCAAAATCTTTGGGGAAAATTTTCGGCAAAAATTTTTGGGTAAAATTTGCGGTGAAAATATTCGGTAAATTTTCGAAAAATTTTTGGGGAGAATTTTCGGCAAAAATTTTCAAAAAATTTTTGGGAAAATTTTTGGTGAAAATTTTGGAAAAATTTTTGGGTAAAATTTTCGGTGAAAATATTACAGTTATAAATCTCAACAAACCTATTCATTTCTTTAATTTCTCATACGCTTTCACACGTTAAGTTTGGCCCTGATCGGAGAGCCCTACACTAAACAGTTTTCCAGATGTGATTATCTTTTCTGTTTGTAAATGAAGGACTATATTGTTTAACAAAGCCTTCCCTTTTGAAGACGGTTAGGTGTTTGATTTTAAAGAAATTTTACTGCTAATTTTTATCTTGGGGTTGCCCTATAATAGGGAGGACTAGATATGACTATCACTTATTCTGATAAGACGACTACATTCTTCAGTTTATCCATTATGAAGATAGTGTAATATGATTTGTGTGATATTTGATTGCTATCTCTAGCAGGTTAACCTGCTACATATAGCCTCTTTTAGTTGATGCTTTGCCCCTGATGTAGCAATGATAAAATACATTTCGACAGTGACTATCCTGTCTGCATATTGGGATCAAATTCTCCAGTTTTTATTCTTCTAGTAGAATAAACGAAGCGAAATGGTTTTGCTCTTAGACCGAAAAGTGTTTTGTGGTTGGAATAGCTTGTATGCAGTGTCCATATAAGGCATGGGCATACTGTGCAGTTGTCCAGATTCCTCACGAATCCAAGCACCAAACTTTGACCTGCATACCTTGATCTAACTTGCTTG
>NW_021828694.1:0-7863 GCF_006345805.1 Octopus sinensis
CCAGTACTTATTCTATCGGTCTCTTTTGCCGAACCGCTAAGTGACGGGGACGGTAAACACACCCATCATCGGTTGTCAAGCAATGCTAGAGGGACAAACACAGACACACAAACACACATACATACACACACACATATATATACATATATACGACAATTTCTTTCAGTTTCCGTCTACCAAATCCACTCCACTCACAGGCATTGGTCGGCCCGGGCTAAGCAGAAGACATTTTCCCAAGATGCCACGCAGTGGGACTGAACCCGGAACCATGTGGTTGGTTAGCAAGCTACTTACCACACAGCCACTCCTGCGGCTGTATACAAAAAATTAATAACAACCGCTCTTTGCAGCGTTATACCGTAAAGGGAAATTATAGTCGTCAGATAAACTTGACTAAGGGTGTGAATATCACCTACATTGTTAGAAATAGACTAAGGGTGTGAATATCACCTACATTGTTAGAAAGTGTTCCAGTGCTGATACAAAACGATTGCAGCCCATATCAGTATATCTTATGTGCTTTGTAACAGCACTGGAGACTCTAGCTTCTATTTCTAGCAATGTAGGTGTTATACACAGCCTTTGTCAAGTTTAGTTGACGACTATAATTTTCCATTACGGTTTAACGTTGCAAACAGCTGTTTTTATTAATTTCATGTAAACAGACACACACACACGCGCGCGCGCACACACATACATGCACACACTTACACACAGGGTGCAATGGGTAAATTGTCGCCATTTTATATTTTTTATTTCGCGCAGGTGCATTGTTTGTTTTTGATTTTGACGACCACACAGTATAGTGAGAAAGAGAACACCATGACGCAATTCATTCTGCCAGAAATTCGGAAATCACATGCTGTACTGCTTGGCATTCGCGCCGGAAGCACCAATACGAGCATTCGCGCCGGAAGCACCAATACGAGCATTCCAGAATGTTTGGGTGTCAATCTGAGGACAGTACAGAGGATTTGGAAAGAGTTGGATGAGTCTAATGGTGATTAAGATGTTACGGTAGCTCGGAAAACTCACTCTGATCGTTCTGATAAGAAAAGAACTCCTGAATTTGTTGGCGAGATTCAGGTTATGATTGACAACGATCCCTCCAAGTCAATCGGGTCCATCGACAGGGAGATGGAAGTGTCTGAGTTAAGGGCCAATTTTTATCGCAAGCCATCAAGGACAGGAGGCAAGATCGCGCTACGAAGCATTTGAACAAACTCAAGCGTCCCCTCCAACCGAACATGTTTTGGCTTTTATCAGTCTAGAACAATGTCTGCCAGGATCTGGTGGTGAACGTACAGAACAACCGTTGACTTGCCATGTCCCCAAAACATGTACCGAGAGTGATAGAATCAAACATCCAGTCAATATCATGGTGTTTGGTGTGATCACTAGTGATGGCGACGTTATACCTCCATTCATCAACCCACATGGTCTCAGATTCAACATGGAGACCTACATGTTGGTGACGCACGTGGCATGTCTTGCAGGGACGTTCTCCCGCTTTTGAAGCGCCCGAACTACTCAAAACATTTCGTACCACTCATTGCTTCGTCCCTGTACACTTGCTGAGGCCTGTTCAATGTCCCTGTAGCAGACTTCCCAAGTTTAACACAAATCTCATGTCGGCTCTTTGCTCCAACTTCCTGTCTATGGCAAAAATCGCAGACTACACCATACACGTGATGACGAAAACACAAATTTCACAACTTGCGAAGTAAACACTGCGATGCCACTCGGTACATTGCCTCATGAAGATCACTGCTAGCTCTCACTGTGCACACAACCGCGTGCTGCCATCTGTTGTCGCGCCACGGAACTAGCCACAGAACTAGTCCGGGAACTTTTTGATACCATCTCGTACATACCTTTGATAAATATTCAGTCACTGTCTAAATATATCCTGTGGTTTAAATACACTATCAGTTTTCACAGTGATGTTTGGCGAGCGTACGCATGTGAACTTAAGACTAAATTTATCAACACACACGCTGTCACACACACATACACACGCACATACACACGCACACACATATATAGAGTGTGAAGTGTCTGGTTTTATGATCATAGTAATACAGAAAATGAAAGATGTTAACTATGAGGTAATTTATTATTGGACTTTATTATTCGAGTTTTGCAGCATGGTCTCCGTGTTTCAGCAGAATGAGTATCTAGTACACCTCATCAGAGAATAATTTGAAACATATAACAACTTCATCGTATACATATGTATAATATATATTATTTTTAGTTCTATATTTAAGAGATGTGCAGCACTTTGGACAAGTCTCTAAGCCCGTCTTATATATGTATATATATATATATGTGTGTGTGTGTGTATGTGTGTGTGTGTGTGTGTGTGGTGTGTGTGTATGTGCGTGTCGGTGGGTGTGTGAGTATGTGCGTATATTTATATATATATATAACAAAATTTCAGGGTGAATACTTGATAATTGTAAGCACCTCATTGTTTGCGGCTGAAGAAGGCCATTGTTATAAAACCGTCTAATAAAGGCCCGACACATATGTACCGTTGAATCCTTGGCATCATGTTTTTATTTTGATTAATATATATATACACACGCGCGCGTATGTATTGCTTGTACCCCACCGCTGCTTGACAACTGGTGTTGATTTGTTTTCGTTCTCGTAACACAGCGTTTCGGCAAAGAACCTGATGGAATTATTAACAGACTTCAAAGAAATTACTAGGGTCGATTTGTTCGGTTGAACCCTTCAAGGTGGTGCCCTAACATGGACTTAGTCCCATAAATAAGATAAATATAAGCTAAAGGATAAAAGTCACGCGCATGATATCGGCGACTGTGATACGACGACGACGACGATGACACTTTTCTCGACTCATCGAAATTCTAAAGTCAGATAACGCGAGGTCTAAACCACCGACTCGCTCTTCCACCAATGAAACTTCTAGGACGTGAAAATATTTTTTTCCGTATTCTGTGACAGAAATATCAAATAGCATCATCTCAAAAGAACACACCCACATACCGAAGTCATATGTATGTACATTGACATATACATACATGCATGTATGTATGTATATATATATATATATATCTGTAATATATATATATATATATATATATAATATTATATATATATATTATATATATATGTTTATATATATATATATATATATATATATATATATATATATATATATAATATATATATATATTTATTTATGTAAATGTATATATACGTACATATATATTTAGATATATGTATATGTATGTATATAAATATATATATACGTACATATATATATATATATATATGTATGTATGTATGTTAGGTTCATATAAATATACATTCAAATATTTCTAGGTATCTATTAATATACATATATATACACAAATGCATATATATATAAACATACGTACATATATCCATATACATACACACACACACATACGTATATATGTATACATATTTGTATGTGTACACTCACACAAACAACACACGCGCACACGAACACACGCACACACGAACACACACACACACAAACAAACACCTACATATTCATACACATAAGCGTACATACATGTTTGTAACCGCATCAATAAAATAAAACACATTTGGCTGAGTGAAGATAAGAAAGTATCAGTCAAAAAAATGCCTGATGGGGGCTTAAAATGTTTGTAACAGAAGAAAAGCGGCATCTTTAAGTGGTTTTTATCGCGCAATCTGAGTATTAACTCGTTGTTGTTTCGTCACACACTCACACACTGGGGGAGACACCGGTTCGTGAAACAGTTTTTTTTTCACCCGCGCATCGTATACATTTTTCTTGTCTCTTTCTTTTACATTTCTTTTTTTTTTTTTTGACTCTGCTGCTACTCCCCTATTTACGAACAAAGATAGCTTCCTGCTGTTAAGTCCGAAATGTTTGCAATTTCTACTATATTCTGCTTCATACCGTATAGTGTACATAACTTAGTGAAAAAAAAAAGGTTTATACATTACAGCTATAATATAATATATATATATAATAATAATATAGGTATGCATACACACACACGTATCTCTATCTGTATATATATATATATATATATATAATATATATATATATTATATATATATATATATATACACACGCACACACACATATATATATTATGTATGTATATTACACTACGCAACAGAAAATTTGTTTAACTTGACTTTGTAAAAATGTTCAACGGGCACGTTGAACATGATGGTAAAATTCTTTCGTGTTAGCGTCAATATTTTGTGAAATATTTCGAGAACTTATTTGTATCAAGTGCAACATAGTCGTGGTGAAATTACTCACGTATCAACGCCTTTTTTCTATGTAGAACTTTCTAGAATATAAAAAAAAACAGCGGTAGTAATTTACTTACCGTGTTTTCGGGTATATAAAGCAAATGTTTGGTGACCAATATTTACAGCCAACACAACAGGTAGGTCGACTTATACGCCAAGACGATTTCGGAGGACCTAAATTCCAGACGATGAAGGTTTACCCTTCAGGTCCGCCATGATGGTAAAATTGTTGTTACCTGTTAATCCCCTTTATATGTACTTAGTGTTCATATTGATGAGCGATTATAATCAATGAGTATAAACTTAAATAATCATGTATTTTTTCCTGAAAAATCTACCTCGACTTATTTCATAGGTCGACTTGTATGCCGGAAAGCAGGGTAGGTTAATTCACTGAAATATTCATACAGAAAATGATCAAGATGAGGCACTGTTTATAAAGCAATAAACTGCACAAGCAAGCCAAGGGAAATACATTTATCGATTTATAACACATCTATTGTAAATAGTTATATAAAAGCAATAATTTACAAGTAAGTATTGAATGAAATTGCATATCGAAAGCTTTACATGACACAATTTATATGCAATGGCGTTACACACATGTCAAAAAAGAACCCATTTTATTCAATTTCTAAAGCAAAATAAGACGATGAAGCAAAAAAATTATGTCAGTCATTTATTGACAATATGTGACATATATAGATCGGAAACACATTACATAATACCGTGGCATTACACGGATATTCAGAATTTTTAATGTTGGCGATTAAAATGAATATTCCAGCCGAAGACACGAAGAAACTCTGGCGCAGTCTTGTGCTTCTTTAGCGTTTTTCCAGTAACTTTCTTTTCCTGGATTACCTGCAAGAAATGCTGACTGTTTACCATTCCAAGAATCTAGCGAGAACCTACAGATCATCTAATGACTACTGTTTCTGTAAAGTGGACGTGTTTACTTATAAAGGCTCACAAGAGAGGAAGAAACTAGTCAACCTATTTTGAATTGTACCAGTGTTGTGTGACAAACAGCTACCGACTTCACCTTGTCCAGCTTTCGAACCCCCCCCGCCCCCAAAAAAACCCCAGAAGAATATGATATTGAAATGTGGGATCACGATTAAGATCAAGAAGAAGAAGAAGAAGCATCATGTTAATGTGAAGAAGCCCACTTCCTATATGAAATAAGAGCTTAGTGACTTCGTAAAAGACTTGAATTTTACCAAATCTGAAGCAGAGATGCTGGCATTCAAATTGAAAGAATTAAACTACTAGGACGCAAAGACGACAATTCCGAAAGATCGAATAAGGCATGCAACTTTGCCTGTATCTATTTGGTGCCTGAATCGCTGTGATACTGTATTGGTGTAAGAATTCTCTTTGATGCTATTGGTTTTAGACTCCAGTCCAATCGATGGCCTCTGTTATCTGATTATTTTATGAGAAATTTAAAAGCAATGCTGTTTCACAACGGCAACTAATATCCATTTATTCCTCTGTGTCACTACATATGCCTGGAGAACGATGAAAATATACTTCGTTTTAGTATCTGATTTGCAAGATTCTTTATGGGAATTCGCGTGTTGAAGCAGATTTTGTTGTACCTAAGGAGAGTCATATTGTCTTAATACCTTATTATCTAACACACACTGGTTCCATTTCCACTCATTTATTATTTTATATATATTTTTTTCGTTGCTGTTCGCAGTTTAGTAAGAGCCAACATCAATTGACAAGGCTGGAAAAGCAACGAAAATTTTGGAAAGAACAAATATATATAAATAATAAATGAATGGAAATCGAACCGGCGAGTGTTTTAGACATTAAAGCATTAAGACAATATAACTCTCTCCAGACAAAATAAGATGAAAATTTAAGCCTTCCTCATAATGATTTCAGCTTCGTCTACTAAATTTCTCCCCCAACATATTTGGTCTACTTAAGATATTACGTATAATAATCTTTTTTCATCCTTTTTTCTTTCTATTTCCTTGTTTAAGTCATCAGACTGCGACCAAGCCTTGAGAAATTTTAGTGGAACGAATCGACCACACTATTTTTTTAAAGCCTGGCACTGATTTCAACAGTTGCATTTGCAAACCGCTAAGTTACTGAGACGTAAACAAATCAAACACCTGTTGCCAAGCAGTGGGAGGGAGAAGAAACACAGACACAGATACACACATTCACACAAATACACACACTCACACAAATACACATACTCACACACACAAACGCACACAAGTACACATGTCTATATATATATGTGTATATAAATGTATCTAAATATACATGAGTGTGGTTATATATTTGAAGCTTTACACTGCAAAATGGTATGATTCAAATATATCGAGCCTTCTTTCCTCATTTCGACACCCTTTTCTTTTCTCTTCTCTTCTTTTATTTTATTAATTTTCTTCACTCTGATGAAGCTCCATGTACCAGATTGGATGTGCTATAGAATATACACGGATATTATTTTCAAAAGTTTTCTTTGACAGCGCTGAGGGACATCGGAAGCAGAAACGGCTGTTAGAAGTGTAAAAGATTTTGTATTAAAAAATAGTATTCGATGGTAATCAATTTGTTTGTCGATCAAGAATTTACTCCATTTTCTGGTACACACACACAGACATATATGGTAAGTAGCTTGCTTACCAACCACATGATTCCGGGTTCAGTCCCACTGAGTGGCACATTGGGCAAGTGTCTTCTACTTTAGCCTCGGGCCAACCAAAGCCTTGTGAGTGGATTTGGTAGACGGAAACTAAAAGAAGCTCATCGTATATATGTATATGTATATATATATATATATATATATATATATTAATATATAATATATATATATATATATATATATATATATCTATATATTATATATTACATATATATATATATTTTATATATATATATATATATAATATATGTGTATATATATATATATATATATATATGTACATGTACGTGAGTGTATATGTTTGTGTGTCTGGTTTGTCCCCCCCAACATCGCTTGGCAACAGATGCTGGTGGTGTTTTACGTCGGTCTCCGTAACATAGCGGTTCGGCAAAAGAGACCGATAGAATAAGTACTACTAGCTTACAAAGACTAAGTCCTGGGGTTGATTTGCTCGACTAAAGGCGGTGCTCCAGCATGGCCACAGTCAAATGACTGAACAAGAAAAAGAGTAAAAGAGATACATCTACACACACCTTATATATATATAAACACATATATACTCATGCATATATGTATTCTTTTATTCATTTATACTTTTATACATACACTCTTACATATGTATATGTTATATATATATATATATATATATATATATATATATATATGCGCGTGTGTGTGCGTGTGCACCCATATTCATATATAATATGCGTATTGTACATGCGTAGGTGAAATCTTAAAAATCATACAACTATACAACAATGTTTTACGCGCTTTAAAAAAGTGTGTATGTATATATGTATATGGTGTGCTTATGCATATATATATATATATATATATATATATATATATATATATATTCAATACATATA
>NW_021828695.1:5000-8019 GCF_006345805.1 Octopus sinensis
GAGAGGAAGTGAGAGACAGAGGGAGGTAGAAAGGAAGAAAGACAGAGGTAGGGAGAGGGAAAGAGAGAGAGAGTATGGAGCGATAGCGAGACAGAGGGAGGGAGAAGAGTGGAAGAGAAAGAGAGACAGAGTAAGGGAAAGAGAGGAGAGAATGAAGGATGTGAGGGAAAGGGAGAGACCGAGTGAGAAGAGGAGGGAAAAGGAGAAATATATGAGGGAGATGGTGAGATGAGAGGGGGAGAGATAGATGTAGAGAGAGACAAAGGAAGGGAGAGTGAAGTGGGAAAAGGAGGAAGATATGAAAGGGAGGGAGAGACAGAGTAAGAGAGAGGAAAGAAAAGAGGAAGGTATGAAAGAGAGAAGGAGAGAGCTAGATGTAGAGAGAGACAAAGAGAAGAGAGAGAGAGAGAAGCGGGAAAAGGGGGAAGATATGAAAGGGAAGGCGAGAAGAAGAGGAAGATATGAAAGAGAGAGGGGAGGAGCAGGTAACGAAGATATGAAGGAAAAATAAAAACGAATGGTATAGAGCGAGGGGGCTCCTGTAAAACAAAGATAAAATGAAAAAACCATAATAAAAAGAAAGAGGTTTTGTAACGAATTCGCTACCGTGAATTTTTTAAATAGAATAATAATAATAATGAAATTATTGTATACAGTGCTCTGGTGCACCACAACCTGTCAGAAAGTGCCTCCATTTTCTTATTTGTATTATGTGTCGGTGGCACATAAAAAGCACCCACTACACTCACGGAGTGGTTGGCGCTAGGAAGGGCATCCAGATGTAGATACAAACAATACATCTTAACTTAAATTTTCATCCGATATTATCAATGATAAAACAAAATAAACAAAATAAATAGGATACTTATTCTCAAGCGGTAAAATTCCAATCCTTGTTCTTGTACGAAGAAGTTTTATTTCAAAGAAAAAATCGATTACTCTTGGCACACGGCTGCTAATGAAAGTACGATTTATCACCACGTACTTTCTTCGAAGATAACTCTGGCTTGCGTCATTTTTTTTTTTTACCAAAATATTATAGTAAATCATTATGAAATAACAAGTACTGGGTTGTTTTTTTTTTATTGAGTTTCAGTAGATTTTTTGTCGATTTAGGGAATCCCTTTTGGTTTTTTCCGAAGCACGAAAAGCACGTCTTTCCATAACGAAACCGGAAGTATATACTTGAAAATAATTTTAAAAAACATTAAAATATTGTCTGTTTAAAGAAAGCTAAACTATAAATACTTACTGTACAAACAGCTTACAGTTTTGAAATCACATTCACTTAAAAATATTTCTAAATGATTAAAATATTGTATTTAATAAAAGCGAAAATAGAAACTGTAAAAAAAAATCGCTTTTTTTTTCCTTCTTTTCGTTGTCAAATCACTGTCTAATAAAAAGTTATGAGTTTCTTTCCTTTCAGGATGAAGATTATTTTCGGAACATTTTCCCATTATGCACCGTTTTGGATATTTATATCCTGAAAATCTCTAATATCTTGAAAATAACTTTACCGATTTACGCGAAACTTGTTTCATTCGAGAAGTTTTAACATTTCAGGGTAAACTTAATTCATGGTATTTTCCCATTATGTGCCAGTTTCGCTGAGTAACATTACAAGCAAGCAAGAAAGATTGAAACTGACTTTTAATGTATTATGAATATGTATATATAATTTATATTTTTATGGAACATAACTGTTATGTTCGGTCTATTATTTTTTAACTTCTTGTCCGTTTGAATAGAAAAGTTACACCAAATCTTACATTTCTCCGACTACAGTACGCTTTCGACTCGATGATTGTATCACGTGTTTCCAGCTTCAAATCCCCATTTCTGACACAGTTTCCAGTGTAAAACTTTTACAACCATATTACGGCCATATCACGTTGAAAGCACCCGTTCTCGTCTGATCACCGAAGTTAAGCAACGTCGAGCCTAGTCGGTACTTAGATGGGTGACCGCTTGGGAAACCTAGGTGCAGTAAGCATAGCACATTGTTAATGGCGGTGCCCCAGCATGGCCACAGCTCATGAGCTGAAACTAGAATCAATCAATCGATCAATCAAAACCTGGTCGTGCTTTCATTTCTTATACCTTTCCCGTGCCAACTTGAAGCATTATGTCACAATGTGTGCCACTGTCTTGTTCCAAGTTCCACAGGCTCTACATTTTTCTGACACCTTCTTTCCATATATATTTTCCCTCAAGCTGTTTGTTTGTTTTGTTTTTTGTTGCTTGATCTTGGGCTGCTACAATTAGGCACACTGTTTCTTTTTTTAACTCTATAACAACAGTTTTTTTTTAATCAACACAATTAGGTTGCGTTGATGTTAATTATCTCGCTTGAGATAAGCAATTAACGCACGACAATGGTTGGGTGTATATTTACAACAACCGTTTTAACCAGTTTACGGCGATGATTCATTCGGTTGCCTGGCGCCATGGGCTCTTAGGAGCATAGTTCGATTTGTTTTTGCTCCGCCTCTGTTCTGTTTTTGTTTTTTCCAAGGATTTCCTTTTTTTTCCTGAAGAGAAAGACACAATATGGTCTCATTATTCAATCGGATTTTGGTAATTTGTGCCTTTCGAAACACGTGTAGAATGAAATAAAACGATTTCTGTTCAATCTGCGTTCAGCTCCATTTCTTCAATTCACCAATAATGTTTTAATTTCAATTATCCGCACCAACGCACGGTTGCAACGCCAGATGGTTGTACCTCCAACCGTGCTGTTACTGCTGTGATTTTTGCTACTAAGGTATCGGTTAAACTTTTGATTAATCTACTACAAGATTATTCATCTTTCTATTTCACATAATATATATATATATAGATATATATATAATATATATATATATATATATATATATATATATATATATATACGTATATATATATGTATGTATAGGCGTTGGAGTGGCTGTGTGGTAAGTGGCTTGCATACCAGCCACATGGTATATATATATATATATATATATATATATATAATTAAGAGTTTAGTAACAAGTTG
>NW_021828696.1:0-5000 GCF_006345805.1 Octopus sinensis
GTGTGCATGTGTGTGTGTGTGTTTCGTGTGTGTGCGTGTATATGTGTGTGTTGATGTGTCTGTGTGTGCGCGTATGTGTGTGGTGTGTGTGCGTGTGTGTGTGTTTGTGTGTGTGCATGTGTGTGCATGTGTGTGTGTGTTCGTATGCGTGCGTGTACATAAACGCATACATTGAGATAGAGAGTGAGTGAGAAAGAAAGAGAAAGAGAGAGAAATGGACAGTTATCATAACTATCATAATTTTTCTAATCATCGTTTTCAGCATGAGCTGTCTCCATAACAACCAACACCACCATTTTCCATCATATCTTCCATCAAGGTCATTAACACCTGACCGTCCCCCACTATAAACACTATCACTAGTAGAAACAATAACCATCGGCAATAATAAGAATAACAACAACATTAACGCTTCCAGCGGTTATAATTAATGGTTCATCCCATAAATAATGCGGCTTTTTCAATTGCATGAACCAAAAGTAGGAGAGGGACGGGATAAACTACCTACATCAACTTGACAGAAAAGCAGGTAGAAATTTTACCTTGTACTTATTCTTAGTGCAAGTTTTAAAGAGTGAAGTTCGATTTTAACAGTTATATTTTCAAAGCTATAATGGAAGGGACAAAGGAGCATATATCCGGTATATTTTGCTTTATGAGTTCAATAAAGGCAACAACGCAACGGAAAGTGTGAGGAATATTAATGCAGTATCTGGGGATTAAACGGTAAGCGTAAGCCAGTGTCAATAGTGGTTCCAAAAATTCCAAGCTGGAAACTACAGCCTAGAAGATGAGCTTCGTCCTGGAAGATCTGTAGAGCTCGACGAGGACGTTCTGCAAACCCTTGTGGAACAAAATCCCATCGTAACTGTTGAGGAACTAGCAGTGAAGCTTGGATTTCGTTATTCAACTATTCATCGACACCTGCGTGCCATCGGAAAAGTTAGCAAATAGAGTAAATGGGTTCGTCACAAACTTTCAGAGACTAATGCTCAAACACACACAGCGAGGATGACATTCCAAACGCTGGAGCAGTTTGAATGGAAAACAATGCCCCACCACTATATTCACTGGACATTGCTCCATCTGATTATCATTTATTCCACAGTTTTAAAAATAACTTGGACGGAAAAAATATGAATTCTGTAGACGAAGTCAGAACATTACTCGAGGTGTATTTTTCGTCACAGACAAGTGAATTTTGGAAGAGGGGCCTTGCAAGTCAGCTAGGTAGATGGAAGAGCATTGTAGACAGTGAAGGAGAGTATATTTTTGATTTTAAAATAATTTTTAAAACTTAATTTTGAAAAAATAAGTGACGTATTAAAAAACCGCATTATTTATGGGATGACCCAATATAATATTTCTACCACTAACACCATCAGCGTCTCCATGACTAATATCACAAACTGAAGTAAATCAGTGAGCTGCAGAATCGTTAGCCTGCCGGGGCAGATGCTTGGTGGCATTTCGTCCGCTTGTACGTTCTGTGGAATTTGAACTCAAAAACGTAAAGTACAAAATGCCGCCCAACGTTTTATCCGGCCTGGTAACGATTCTGACAGCCTATCCGCTTCCTTATCACCAATATTAGATAGTAAGTCGGTGAGCTGACAAAATTGCAATCAGGCTGGACCAAAATGCTTAGCAAGATTTCGTCCGTCTGCGTTCAAATTTTGCCGAGATTGACTTCGTCTTTCATCAGTTTCGAGATCGATAAAATAAGTTCCAGTTGAGAATTTGGATCGATTAAATTGAACTGACTCCTCCCTGCTGGTTCTGTGCCAAAATTTGGAACCACTAAAAGCATTTGTAACAACAAAAGCATGGAGGTGGCTCCAAAGGGTGACCTAGAAAACAATACCGAAAGCCTAATCGTCGCAGCCCAGGACCAGGTATTGAATACCAACTCAGTGAAAAAGAATATATACCACTCAAGTGCATCGGACCTCTGCAGAATGTGTGGGAAGAGGGTCGAAAGTGTGACACATTGTAAGTGCTTGGGAAAATCTTGCGCAGAAAGAATACAAGCGTAGACTCGACAAATTAGCCCCAAACCTCCACTGGCTACTATGCCGTAAGTAGGGATATGAGATTTCGGGGGCTTGGTACCAACATACACTGGAAAAGATAATGGACGAAAAGAGGAAGACAAAAAGCCTCTGGGACTTTGATTTCCAGATAAAGTATTGGAGCACTTTATATAGTAACTTTTATAACTGATATAGTAACTTTTAGGAGGGACAAACAAGAGTGCCTAATAATTGACGTAGCAGTACCAGGAGATCAACAATTCATCATGAAAGGAAGAGAAAAAGTTGATGAATATGGAGACCTAAGAATTGAGATCGCTAAGATGTGGCAGCTACGAGAGTCGAACATAAAGGTTATCCCTATTGTCATCTGAGCATTGGGTTCAATACCACCCAATCCGAAAAAAACATCTGAAAGCCTTAGAGATGACCTACAATCAAGACGTACTGCGAAAGTCGGCATTGCTTGGAACTGCACGCATATTGCGTAAAGTACAGTCTGTTTAAGGTCCCTGTTGCGACTTGACAAACAGTACAAACCTCCGGTAAATACAACATCTTTAATCAACAACCTCACGATATTGTATACTGTGCGACATCTATAATAATAACAATAAAAAGAAGAATGATGATGATGATGCTAATAATATAATAATAATAATAATAATAATAATAATATCAATAATAATAATATTAATAATAAATAACTATGATGATGATTTTTTTTATTAACTGCAAGGAGTTTACATTAAGAAAAACATATCATGGACAATGCAAGACTAAAAATAGAATGTGTGTGTGAGTGAGTGCGTGCGTGTGTATGTGCGTGTATGCTTTTGTGTGAGCCTCTGTGTGTGTGTGTGTGTGTGTGTGTGTGTGTGTGTGTGTGTGCGTGCGTGTGTGTGTGTCGTGAGGGTTTTGTGAGTCAACAAGATTAACATAATGAAAACAAAATCAACAATATGTAATCCTCAACAGAGAAACGTTCGATGGCTGCTCACGGAAAAACCCCATAAAAACTATGAGGTGCTCTCACTTTTGGACCGAGAACCTTTTCCCCTTTCCTTTTCTCCAATTACAGGCGTATGCTCAAGGCAGGACGGTTCACTCGCACCATTCTCGTAATAATAATAATGATACTAATGATGATGATGATGATGATGATCAGGAAATTCAAAAAAATATTGTTCATGGGAACTTCACATAACCTACGCAAAATATTGTTTATGTAATCCCTAAAATATTTCAATCTGTAAACAGTGTCACAATATTTTTGAATGTACATACTAGTAAGCACCTTTTACTGTCATCTTGACATCACACTATCATCTTATAATCTAATTACTTTTAAAACAAACTTGTAATTTATTTATGATTTGACAGACGTTCTCTAAAACAATGCTCTGTGCAAAGCCGAACACATGGCACCATAGTCATAACACCAACTTGAACTTCTAACTTGTTGTCTGTTGAGGTCTCTGGGTGAGATTTCAAGTCAACTTGTACAAAAACAAAGCAAAAAGCCAAACATAACATTAAATATATAATAATAATAATAAATAATAATAATAATAATATAATAATAATAATAATAATAATAATAATAACAACAAAACAACAACAACACACAACAACAACAAAACAACAACAATAATCATAATGATGATAACACAGCAGCAGCAATAGACAATGAGAAGGGTGCGATGCGAATTGTAATAGATTGTTTATTTAATGGTAGGAACGATATTTCGACAGATCATCTGTCTTCTTCAAGTTCAAAATGTCAATTGAAAACAACCGCAGAAACGCAGTAATTCAAAATATAAACGAGGAAATTCTGCGTTCCTATTTTGATAGAATGACAACATCAACTTTCAATTTTGTAAATGCTAAAAGGAAAAAGAAAGGAAAAACGAAAAAAAGAAAAATGAAAATGAGTATTTAGTCGAACGGTTTTTGTGTAAATGTGATGAAATTCACCTATCATTTTGTTCATTCCTCCGGGGCGTTATGTTAGTGATTCACAAGTATATTTCCCCTCATGCATTTTGAGAACTGAAAGTGTAGCAGATTCAGAATATTTTCTGAGAATGTGCACTGCCAGATGTTTCTCAAAATTGCAGCTGTTTGATGGTGCCTGACACCATACCTGTGATTCAATGGGCACAGGTATGTCAGGCACCACAGAAGTAGTTCGACAGAACTCGCCGAACATTTTACAGCAAACAGCAGTAATTTTGAGAAACATCTGGCAGTGCACATTCTCAGAAAATATTCTGAATGTGCTACACTTTCAGTTCTCAAAATGCACGAGGACAAATATATTGGAGAATTACTAACATAAGGCCCTGGAGAAATGAATAAAATGATAGGTAAATTTTATTTAAACAAAACTGTTCGACGAAATATTCTTATTACTTTTTTACCTTTTTTGTTTACTTTTTTTTTTTTTCTTTTTTGCTTTTCGCAAGGTTTCCACGTTTGTATTTTGAATTTTTGTGTTTCTGTGGTTGTTTTGTTTTCACATTTTGAACCTGAAGAAGACAGAAACGATCTGTCGCAATAAACAAATTATTAAAAGTTGCATTGCGCTCTTTGTATTTGCTTTTTATGTTCCTGAAGAATTACGTCAATATTTATAAAATAGCAACAACAACAACAACAACAGCAGCAATAATAATAATAATAATAATAATAATATAATAATAATAATATATAATAATAATATAATAATGATGATAATGGTTTCAAATTTTGGCTCAGATCCAGCAATTCTAGTGGGAAGTGGCTAGCCAGTGGTTCCCAGCCTGGGGCCCTAACCCTAACCCGTGGGGACCTGGTGGTCCGCGAAGGCAGTACGGGAGGTGTATATATATATATATATACATATATATATATATATATATATATATATAATATATATAATATATATATATATATTGATAAAACGGTAAGATAACAAAAGAA